>NC_051063.1:79849711-79867711 GCF_004664715.2 Peromyscus leucopus | reverse complement strand
CAGTAGCTGCTCAGTTCACAAGACTGGATGCTTCATCACTCCTAACACGGTGATGGTCCTTAATGATGGAAGCCTAGAAATGGTTGTTCTGCTGTCAGTGAGGGAATCAACAGCAACAGGATAAATTAATTCTGTGACAAGAGAGAAGGCCAAACAAGCAAAAAGTGAACAATCCTCCACACTCCATACCCTTTGTATAGCAACTACTACCAGAAGGTCCCGCCCACATTTGGGGGTGAGTCTTCCCATAGCTATTAGGGTAATTAAGACAACTCCTCATTGGAGCTTCTTATTTAAATGACTCTAGTTTATGGTAAGTAGACATTAAAGCCAATTGTCACACCATGTAATATTTCAATGCCTCGGTTTACTAATCTATATAATGGGTATGATAATAGGTCCAGTGTGTGATATTCTTCTGAGAGTTGACTTGAGTTATTCCTTATATAGCACTGAGAATATGCCTCTCACAGACTAAATGCCATAAAAGTCTTAGATAATAATGTCCCCATTATAGTTGAGAAACAAAGAGAATTAGCAAATTGGCCAAAGTCATGCAACTTTTCATGTGGACAGATAGAATTAAAGTATAGGCAATTTGCCTCCCCAAATCATCCTGTTAACTATCATACTATCCTTCACTTAGGTTTTTATATAATAATAAGAAGAAGAACAACAATAACAAAATACACAAGGATGACTCAGCTCAGATTTTGTTTCAGTTTTTACATTCTACTTGTGTTGAGTTAGGAATAGAGACAGAATAGATACCTATGGTGGTTAGGATGCAAAATCTATAAAACTTGGGGTTTCATTGGCTACAAAGGAAGAATGGAGGAGAGAATTCAGCCTCATTCTCCATTTTCTAGCTTAGTGTCTAGATGTGAAAGATCCATGTGAGGCAGTGGCCTAAAGACAAGATGAGGGCTGAACTAAACTTCTGAATTTCCACTTCATGTGGCTCATCCAAATACCCAGCTGAGGACACTGACCTATAGCCCTGGTAAGAAAGTCAAGTGTTCCTGTAGCTCCCAGGGCTGCCCTCTGCAGGAAGGAGCAGGGTTCAGCTGGACACAGTCAGAGAACACCCTAGAGAATAGTAGAGCAACAGAAGACTTAGGGAGGTGACTGAGACAGTCCAATTCCAGAGTGAGGCATCTGTCACCAAGTACACGTGTGACCCATAGTGAAATGCATCTAATACTTAAATGTTTCTTATCAGCACATTAATTATACATAATAGTGAGTTTCATTCTAACATTTTCATACATGTATACAATGTATCCATCATATCCACCTACTCATTTCCCCTCTATTGTCCTCCTCCCATTTCTATTTATGTCCTTCCTCATTCCAGTTAGGTCCCCTTCTCCTTTCATGCTGTGTGTGTGTGTGTGTGTGTGTGTGTGTGTGTGTGTGTGTGTGTGTTGTGCATGTGCATGTGCATGCATATGCATGGGCATGCATACTCACACACCAACAAATTTTATCAGGGTTGTTCATAGGAGTATGGGCACCTTACCACCTTACTGTGTCACTGAAGAAAATGCCCCCAATTGACTTCTAACTTTGCATAAATCTCCATGACTCCTCCCATCCTCCATAACAAGGTGTGAACTGGCCTAGTCTTGTGAAGCACTTGAGCAAGTAATCATAGTTGCTGTGAGCTCAGGAGTGCAAGAGGCAGGCCTGGAAACAGCTCCCTGTGCTCTACCTCAGCCCACTTCCCCTGGCTCTTTCATCCTTTTTGTCCTTCTTTCCCACCATTTCCTGAGCCTTGGAAAGGGTAAGACAGGTGCCCCACGTATGGCTGGGCATTCAGCAGTCATCTTGCATCTGAGTAGTGGACACTCCAACTGCACAGTTCCAAGAGAGAACTGCACACAGAGAAAGCTAGAGTGATGACAATCAGCTCTAATGATCCCCAGTTGACATTCTGCTCGGTGAGCATAGGTATTGGATGACGTCATAGGAAAGAGGAGTCAATGACCCTCAGCTGATCTCGGGTGCCACATGCTTCTCAGAAATTCAACACCTTGCTATTCTGGGTAACATCTAATCAAAACCCACCCTGACTTACAGTGGAAAGAAGAGTCTGGGCTAGGGCTGCAGCTACAGTTCTGACTTGAAGACTTAGTTCTTTTCGAAGCTGCCTATCCATGTCATGAGGGCAGGATAACATGGAGTGAAAACAATGCAATGCATACGCCCCCCCACACACACACACAGAAAGTATGTATGCTGTGGAAGAGCTGTACATGTTTCTGTGGAAAGTGTGGCGTGAGGATCAGTGGCTCAGCAGTGAAGAAGTGCCACTGTTCTTACAGACAGAGGGCCTGAGTCTGCATTCCAGCACCTGGGGTGGGGTGGGAAGTTCACAACTTCCTGTAACTACAGTTCTCGGGGGTCCATTGTGGCACCTATGGGTACCTGCATTCTTATGCATACCTACCTACACACACACACACACACACACACTTAGAAATAATAAAAATAAACTTAATACTGTTTGCAAAAAAAAAAAATCACACTCAAAGTTCTTTTATATGAAAATAAGCTGAATATTTTAAACACTTCCCGCCTCCCCCCAAGAAAAAAGACACGAGAAACAGCTAGAGTGTCCGAGTTTGCAGCTGAACCAGAGTTATGGGAAAACTCAAACCTCTACTAAACAACTCACTGTTACCAAGAAAACAGTGTGGTGGCTTGAATGAGAGTGGCCCCATAAGTTCATCTGTTCGAATACTTGGTTACCAATGGGTGGAACTGTTTGGGAGGATTAGGAGGTGTGGTCCCGTTGGAGGAGGTCTATCACTGGGGCAGGCTTTGCCGTTTCAAAAGACTAGAGCCATCTCCAGCGAGTTCCCTGCTTCCTGTTTGTGAATTGTGATGTGAGCTCTTAGCTGCTAGTCTAGTGCCATGTACGCATGCATGCTGCCTTGTTCCTTGCTGTGGTGGTGATGACTCCTAGTCCTCTGGAACTACAAGCCACAAATAAACCCTTCCTTCTATAAGTTGCCTGATTGTACTGTTTTTTATCACAGCAGTGTAAAAGTAACTAATACAGGCAGTCTGGGAGAACAGGACACACTGCACACCACATGGCAGAGAGGCTGCCCTGCTGTTTGGAACTCTGACCTGTTGCAGGATGTGTGATCACACTGTGAACCTCGAGACTGCGTTAAATAAAACCAACCATAAGTCGAGAGGCCGAGCAAGCAGCCAGTGACTGGAAGTAACTATGGAGTGTGAGGGGAAGTAGGGAGGTCAGAGAAAGAGAGCCACAGGAAGTAGAAGGGAGGAACATCCAGTTGGAGGAGTTTTGTTTTTGGACAGAGTAGGAGAGGGTCTCTTTCTGAGACACAGTGGACGAGAGAGGTCACTGGGAAGCTTTCTTTACCTCTCTAAGCTAGCAGGTTTTTACCCCAGCATCTGGCTCCTAAGCCTTTATTGGTAAAATAAAAGGATAGAGACTTAGTTAAAACAGCATTTGTCTCCCTACAAGGAGGCTGCTGAAGCTGCAGCAGAAAGAGAAGGCTCCCCTGGCCTGAGGCCTGAGCATCAAAGCAGTGAGTGCTATGGAGATGTAGTTAGCAGCTGAGGCCCTGGTAGAATCAGGTGTATCTATGCAGCAGATATAAAAACAAAACTGACCTCCTGATTTTTCTCTCTTATTACTCGTATTACATGCATCCCTTGCAAGAGACACTTCAAATCCTTTTTGGAATGAGGTAGAGTCTCTACCAATACCTCTATGTCCACTTGCTACTATGTACCTATAGACTGGCCTTTACTTAAGGGAGGTCACTTCCCTCTAGGCTACCACAAATTGAAAATATCTTAACTGGAAAATGCATTGTATATACCTGTCCTGCCACCTAGCAAAGTTTAACAGTGTCATACACAACAGATAGAACATTGGTTGGTGCCCTTCCTGATGGCAGATCTGACTAGGAGCTGTGACTTATGGTTGCTGCCCAGCATCATATGGCAGTATCCCAGAAAAATGTCACCAGCCCAGGAAAAGATGCAAATTCAAAGTGTGGGCTGAATTAAAGCATGCTGCTTTTGAAGGTCAAAAACATTTTGGGTTAAGTCATTGTAAGCTGGGGGCTGTCTGTATTCATGTATGGTCCCTCATGTGTCCATGAGTAGGTACACAGCACAGTGTTGTGTTCAGTCCCTCTGTTTACTTCTCAGGAGCTCTTAGTAGCTTCCTATAGGAGAGAATGCCGTAGCTCTGGTTACTCTGCGTGAATCCTATCTCCTGAGTCAATAAACTGCCCTTTTCTAACAGGAATGGACTTGACTCTTGTCTGATGGCTGCTCTGCTTTAAAATCCCCCAGGCTCTGGAAGCCTTCTTCCCAGTCTGTGGAAATTGCTGGTCTCTGATCCAGAAGGGAGACAACGAGATGCTACCAGACAGCAAACATTGCATCTACCCAAGCCCCCAGGAATCTGGCCGATTTAGGAGATGGTGGTTGAGCCATTGTCTTGCTGGGGCCCTCATGGGCTCCATTACAGCTGCAGAGGCTCCCTCACTTGCAGCAGGCTGAAGGAAGCTTCTTGAATAGCTGGAGCTTCACTGCTCTGACTGCTGCTGCTGCTTCTTCTTGTTCTTCCACCTCCTCCTCCTCCTCATTCTTCCTCCTCTATCTGTCTGTTTTTTCCTCTCTTTCCTCTGCTGTTTCCCTCACTTTCTGAGATCCAAAACTGTATGTGTGAGTCTGGGAAGGTTACAGTATCACTTCTCACATAAAAATACCCCTGGGCTTCAAGGGCAGGCTGAGACTCTTCTCACTTAATCAAGATTGAAGGGGGGCTGACTTCAACATACTTAATGAGCACATACTGTATTACACAGTTATGGGCCTTGGAGACGCAGCTTTTTTTTTTTTTTTTTGGTTTTTTTTTTTTTTTTTTTTTTTCGAGATAGGGTTTCTCTGTGTAGCTTTGTGCCTCCCCTGGAACTCACTCTGTAGACTAGGCTGGCCTTGAACTCACAGAGATCTGCCTGGCTCTGCCTCCCGAGTGCTGGGATTAAAGGTGTGCACCACCACCACCCGGCAGAGATGCAGCTTTAAGCTGAAGAAAAAATGGTACCCAGCCTCATGGTACTTGCTGCTCGCCAGACACAGAGAATATGGGCCATAAACGTGACTAAGCAGTAAGGTTTCAGAGAATGGGAATCACTTCAAAGAATTCTGGGACAACAAATTTTTGTTTGCATGCACCTGTGTGTGAGTGTGTATGTGGATCTAAGTGTGTGCATGTCTGTGTGTGTGCATGCATATGAGTGTGCATGGGTGTGAGTCTGTGGATGTGTTTGTATATGCGAATGTGTACATGCATATTTGAGTGTGATTGTATGTGCATATATAATATAGTGTTTGTATTTGTATGTTTATATATGCATATGCATGTGTGAGTGTGTGCATGTAACTCATACTTTAGTTATAGCATTCAGAGAAGGTCTCTTTGAGGCTTCAGGCTAGCATTCCATGCAGAAGGAGAAGGAAAAACAAAGATCCTTATTAACTTTTGTCAGATCATTTGCCCACAATGGCCTTTTTATTCTGAATCCTTGTTCCTTCCACATCCACTTCTGGACTACTGTAATTTGCATATTGGAAAGCATTAGGTAAGATAGTCTCCCTCTGATTTCCTCTTCTCTGAGGTTCTGGGCTCCATGAATTTCACCACATGTAAAGAGAAGGGTTTGGATGGGAAGAAAGGCGCTAGGGAATTGGGATCTTCCCCTCTGCCCTTATCACTAATTTTCCTTCTCCTTACCCTTCTTCTGACCCAGAGCTTGGAAGACAAGGATCCAAATCTGCAAAAGATCCTGCTCATTCTTTTCCATCTGTCTCTATCATCCACCTCTGGCATCTCCTGGCCTCTGTGGGCATCTGAAACTGGGGAAAAAGAAAAGAATGAGACTAAGTGTAATACTATTGGCCAATTGAGCTGATAATGTTCTGTTCCTTCAGCTGCTGCTGGACTTTATTGTAGATGTAACTGACCATCTTATTAAATAAGAAACACAGAACCAATGCAAAGAAGAAAGCCAAGAGGTCAGAGCTAAGAGCTAAAACCTTACCCTTCCTCCTTCGGGGTGGTCCTACCTCTCCGAACCAGAGCTACTTCCTGTGTTAAAGTCTTTATATAGTTTCTGTTCTGCCTTCTCATTGGTTGTAAACCCGACCACATGACCACCTTGTCACGGCCTGTCTGTGTAGACCTCCGGGTTTTCTATGATTGGTATCGAGATTAAAGGCATGTGTATCCAATACTGGCTGTATCCCTGAACACACAGAGACTTACCTAACTCTGCCTACCAAGTGCTGGGATTACAAGCATATGCCACCACTGCCCTGCTTTCCTATGGCTTGCTAATAACTCTGACCCCTGGGCAACTTTATTTATTAATATACAAATAACATTTTAATACAAATAAAATATCACCACTTTATATTACCTCATCCTCAATTAGGGAGCATAGCTTGACTTTTCCTAGATGCAGCAATTCCCTATTGACAAATTTCCATCAGTTTTGGGGGTCTCCTGATGTTCCTGGGGTGATGGCAGCCTCTACAAAGACCACTGATATCTTCTATGTCTTTTTAGATAGTGAACAGATGGGTTCTCTCAATTGTCTGTATTTTGGGTTTTGATTTGCAAGATGGTCTCCTGGACTGTCATAAGAGGATATGCCAGCATTCTCTAGCCTTGGAGTTTCATGGCCTTAGCATCAGTGATATTGGCTCTACTTTTCTGGAGGAATTTGTCCTGTGTTCTGTCAAATGTCAATCAGCCTGGTTTCTACATTCTCAGCCCACAAATTTAACACTCCTCTCCAGCAGTAAAAACCCACAGCGCCTTCCAATAATGTCAAATGTCCCCTATGAAATAAAATCCCACTAGTTAAGAACCAAGACTAAGACTATCAATGAAGAACAATATTTGCTTAAAGACTAACAAATTTTACTTCATTCATACACACAAAATTGTAACAAATTTAATTTAAACACCTTAATTTCTTTTATTTGTGAAAAGAGAGTCAGGAAACCTCATTCTATAAAACAAACTGAATATTCCAATAAGCTGAGCAGAGGAGGTCGGCTTTACAGATGGGCAAAGGGTAAGAAAAAGAGAAAGAGAAGAAAAAGAAAACCCCTGGTGTGGTTCCCAGGCACTTTCCTCACAAGATTACCAAGGAGTTGGCATCCTTGTCTTGGGTAAACTGTGTCTTTTTGGTTAGTTTCTGTGACTATCCTGGCTTTCTGTTTTTTTTTTTGTTTTTTTGTTTTTTTTTAGAAAACATTTGATTATATGGTGCCTTTCATTATTGAGTATCTCCAACTTGGCTTGGTTAGTTCTTTAGGGGCCTACTGCCAGAGGCTGGTCCCAAACAGTGGCCTCCTATCAATTCTATTGAACACCACAAGTCTGGGTTTGCAGGACTGTGAGAGTGGCCACTGCTTCTGGAAATGTGTGTAGAGGTCCTCAGTATGTGGAGTCCATTCTTCCAGCTGCCATAAGACCCTCACTAGGGAAAACTTGAAGTTAAGACCTATATATTGTTAGGAGCATTAAACTTTGCTCCATACCACACTATATAGTAGATGCTACCAATAATCTGAGGACTCCTTGAGTGATGCTAAGCCTCATATCCACAGGTAAATTTAGCTCATGCAGCCATGTTCCCATCCTCCCTGTGTTATTTGTGGAAAAAAAAAACAAAAAACAAAAAACAAAAAAAAAAACATTCTGAATGTTTGTACCAATATAATGACCTGATATAATAGGGTGTTTGATAAGGTGCAGAGATCATTGAAAACAAGAACTCCTTTGAGATAAGTGACCAAAGGCCAACATCATCATTCTTTTTCTTTCTTTCCTTTTTTTCCCCATTTAACTCTACAAAACCTCAGTTTTCAGGACTTGTTAGAACATTTTTGTTGCTATATTTTTAAGCAGGGTCTCTCTATGTAACTCTGGCTGTCCTGGAACCCACAGAGACCCCCCAGTCTCTGCCTCCTAAGTGCTGAGATTAAAGACATGCACCATCACACCCAGTGAGAATGTTAACCATGTTCAAAATCTTGCTTAGAGATCCTTGGCCTATGAAGTCCATTCTACTAGCTACCATCGTATATTGATACTATTCAACACACACACACACACACACACACACACACACACACACACACACACACACACACACAGAAAGAGAGAGACATAATATTCACACATACACATACGCGTATGCTTGTGTGTGTGTGTGTGTGTGTGTGTGTGTGTTGCTTTGGGACAGGGTTAACATATTTTTCACTGTATATGTGGTTAATGAAAGTTTTAAACTTGCTGTGATCAACACTTGGTGGTTAAGTATGGATTAATGAGATGTATGTAAGAGCCAATGTGACAAGGGGGCTTTATTTGGGCTTGATGAGGTGTCAGATTAGTTAGACTGAATTACACTCTCAAGAATTCAATTTCTCATGCTGTGTTGGTTCAGTGTGAAGCATCTTCTATTAGCTCCTATGGTGATGGAAACACCAGAAAGTAGCTTGGCAGAGGAAGTCAATCACGGGGGACACGCCTTTGAAGCCATTTTGTCTCTGGGCCCCCTTTTTCTTGCTTCTTAGCAATTATGAGGTGAACAACTTTGTTCTGCCCCATACAGACCCCGACACCAGTGGAGCCAAGTGAGCATGGATTTGAAGCCTCCGAAATTGCATGCTGAAGTAAGCATTTCTCCATTTGGAGTTGCTTCTCTTGGGAATTGCTCATAGTATGAAAAGCTAATCAGTGTTGTTGATATTCTGGTCCACCTTAAAGTGACACAGCTCCACTGCGTTTGGTGAATTAACTTCCCCCAGAGTCTTGCTCAGCTTCATTGACTCACGGGTGAGAGGTGCATGTTTCAGATCACAATGAAAAGCCTGCATCCTTCAACAGTACCATCATCATCAAGAACAAACCAGTAAAAATAGATAAGGTTCAGTCCAAGTTTGGTGGCTCATGATCATGTTTGTAGTTTCCACTCTGTTCAAGACCTCTTCTTCTGGTGGCCAGCTGTATGGATTCAGGCTCCAGCATCAGGCACAGGACCAGCAATTTCTAAAGCTTACTGTGTAGATCATTTGTCCTCTCCAGTACATCCCTCACATGTGTGTGCCCCAATATATATATACACACACAATATATATACACATACACCCACGATCTGCTGAGTCTACTTCTTTGAACAGAGCTCAACCGAAACCAAACGTTTCCTTTATTCTGATTAACAACTAGATGGTTCCTGAAGATCTGTCTGTATAAAACATCATGTGCGCCGGGCGGTGGTGGCGCACGCCTTTAATCCCAGCACTCGGGAGGCAGAGCCAGGCGGATCTCTGTGAGTTCGAGGCCAGCCTGGGCTACCAAGTGAGTCCCAGGAAAGGCGCAAAGCTACACAGAGAAACCCTGTCTCGAAAAACCAAAAAAAAAAAAAAAACATCATGTGCTTCACTTTGATGTTCCAGAGAGGAATCACAGAGAATTTAAATGGATCTCACAGACATTTTCCCCATTTTTTTTTCTGGGATAAAACACACATAAAGATACAGCATGTTAGTAATGTTAAGTGTGTGGTTCAATGGTCTTAAATAAATTTATAATGTACAATCAATACTGACATTTATCTTCATAACATTCTTCATCTTATAAAGACAAAGCTTTATGCTACTTATAAAATAAATTCCAGTTCTTCCCTGTCCCTAGGCCCCAGCAACACCATTCTGTTTTATGTCTATGACTTTGACTACTCTGTGTACCTCACACAGCTGGAATCATACAGAATTTTTCCTTTGTGAATGGCTGATCTTTCTTGCATAGAGTCTTCAATGTTCACTCAGGTTGCAATATGCCAGAATCCCCTTCTAAAAGCTAACATTCTATCATATTTTTGTATATTTATTTATTCGTTTATCTATCAACAGACATTGGTGTTGTTTCCTCATTTTTGATATTGTAAATAGTGTGCTATGGAAGTGGCTTTATAAACATATCCTCAAGACCCGGCTTTGAATCTCTGACATGTGTGTATAGAGTGGAGTTGCTGGATTATGAGGCAAAATTCAGTTTTCAAGTTTCTGAGGAACTGCCACACTGTTTTCTGCAGAGGCCGAAAGCATCTTATTTATTTATTTTTCATTCCCAGCAATAAACAGAAGTGCCCCACCTCCTCTGGATTATCACTGACATTTCTTATGTTTCTTGTATTTGTTTGGTTGTTTTGAAATATCCATCCTCCTGGCTGTGAGGAGCATTATGCGGCTTTGATTTCCATCTCTCCGATTGTTTATGAAGTTAAGCTCCTTTTTATTTGCCTTCTGGCCACGTATCTGCCCCCTTTGGAGCAATGTCTCCATAAGTCTTCTGCCACTTGGGGTTGTTTATTCTGCCGCACTGAGCTGGAGGAACACTGAATGTTCTGGATATTAATTCCTTGCCGAAAGCGTGGCTGGAAACTTCTCTCAGACATGTGAACTATCTTTTTCTCTATTGGTACTTTTCTCTTGAAGACTATTTTTTTGTCTACTCATTTGCCTTTATTGTGTCTTCTTCAAGGCCTAGAGTGACCATGGTACTTTGTCTGACCATTTAGGGATGTCTCTGGCTGGACTGCTGGTAACAAGACCCCTCAGCTTTCATCTCGAAATCCCCAGGGTCTCCCGCGCTTCATAATCGGTGGCTTTTCTTCATGGGAATTGTTTCATGTGGCTCTTGGTGGATAATAGGTTTGTAGGGGATATTTTCAATATCTGGTGACTGCCTTCTCCCCTTCATGGTTTCTTATGAGAAACTTGACAAGGATGTCATGGAGGACCTGCTTTGGACAAACCAGCTCTGTCTCACTCACTGATCTTAAGTTTTGTCTTTGCCTTGGGAGAATTCGGTTATAATGTATCTCAGTGTGGTCCTCGAAGAATCACCATTCTTGGAACTGGTTGTACTTCTCTGATGATGTATTTCCTTAGACTGGAAATGTATTCTGCCATCCTTTGAACATCCTCACTGCTCCTTTATCCTCTTCCCATTGTGAATTTCACAGGGTGTGTGTGCTTGTCTGCTTGATGATGTCTTATAGATCTCTTAAGCTCTGCCACTAGTCAATATTTTCTTCTTTCTTCTCTTCAAATTTGGTTATTTTCTTTGCTCTGCTTTCAAAATTGAGGGTGCGCCCTCCTTCTCTCTCTAGGCTTGCCACAGTCACCCAATCCTTCTGCCTCAGCCTCTGTTGTTGGATTTCCAGGCTATGCTAGCAAGCCTAGCTTTGATTCTTTCTGCTGCCTCCCACAATCATCTTTATAACCTTTCAGTGAGTTTAGTTTTTGTACTTTTCAGCACCACATTTCCCTTTGGTCTGTTTTCCACTTGTTTATTGAAACTGTCACATAAAATTGTAAATTTTAAACTCCATTTAGTTCCTTGAACATCTTTTAAATTTTGACTTATGTTTATGTGTATGCCTGTGTAGAATATGCGCAGTCAAGTGCTGTGCCTTGTGAGGACAGGAGATGGCAATAGATCCTTTGTGGGCTGCCCAACTTGGGTGCTGGGAGTTGAGTTCAGGTCCTCTCCATGTACGGTGCACATTCTTAACCACTGATCCATCTCTTCAGATCCTCTCTGGACATCTTTACTGTAGATTTTCTAAAGCTTGTGGATAGTAGATCTGCCATCAGGTCTTTCCCAAGGACAGCTCTTGTTTTATTATTGTCTTTGGATAGACCACATGTGTCTTTATATGCCACTGCTTTTTGTTGAAAATTAGTCATGTGAACAGTGATATTACAATTCAGAACTAGCTCTTGAGTTAGCATAGATTGTTGGAGCCTTCATTCTAGACCCCATTTTGCTGCTTCAAGTTTGCATGACCTTGGATTACTCAGATCCTCATCATTTCAGCTTCTTCCTCCACAAAGCGAAGAACATGGCAAAGTCACTGCCACGTGTTGCCAGATCTCACCACCATGCATTTCTAGCTGCATTTCACCAGGCTGGAGCTAGTTCTGGCCAATGAACTGCGAGTAGCTGTGGCCTGCTGCTCCTAACAAGGCCTCTGGAAACAAGCCTGGGCCTCTTTGCACTCATCTGCTTTGACACAGCAATTATGGAGGCCACCTGTTGAGCATATATCAGCCTGAGTCCCTGACTCAGAACTCATACTGGTAATAAATTGGTCTCATAGCAAGATTAAGGTATAAAGGTAGCGGGAGAGGCTCCTAAAATTTAAGGGTTGATTGGTTAATGAAAGCACATCCTATGCCTTCTTCACCAACATATAACATGGCATGGTTGCTTTGAGGACCATGTGAAAGTATGAAAACAGCTGTCTGGGGACCAGGCATCCAATGAGTGCTTGGGAATCATCTCCATCTGGTTCTTACATATAAATAACTGGTTATTGGGGTGAAGTCATCTTTTCATATTTCCTAACCCAAGCCCTCCTTTCTTCTCCATGTATGGAAAGCTCATTCAGGAAAATGTGACTCTGCGGGACCTCTAACTGTGAACAGGTTGGCTTTGAAAACGGGTCTTTCTGTGCAGGAAGTGTGGGAGTGGTTGGAAACAGCAGATGCATCCATATAATAGATGGGTTTGCTGATAAACAGTGGCTGAACGCCACCTGCTCAGGAGTCTATCGACTGCACCTCACCAAATGAGCAACTGCTCCAGGTGCTGCTAGAGATGCACAAGTATTCTACAATGACAAAAGCCTTGAGGCCAAACCACAGCTTCTCCCCGGGAAGCAGACCCAGGGCTTCTGTGCTCTCCAATCTCTTAACAGCATGATTTTTCCATCATTGAAATGAACTGCACAGAGCACAGGTTGCAGTAAGGGTGAAATCTTCTCAGTGGTGCACTGGGAAAATACATGTATATCCCAGTGCCTGTCACAAACTGATTACTCAGTCCCAAGTCAGCACTAGCTCCTGTGTGACTTTGAGCAAGACACTTAGCGTCTCTGTGTTAATGCTTACGTCAGAAGTTATTGAGAAGACTTAGTGAGATAATCAGAAAAGATACTGGTGCAATGTCTAATCTATGCAGCAAGAGGCATCAATGAGGACACGATGTCCATCATTCCCTCATTATCATCAGCATTGCTGTGACCAGAGATCCGTTTTGTGGCCTCATCTTCCGGTCTTCTGTGATCAGTGGACCGAGTTGAAGTGCTGACAACTGCATTTAGAGAAAAAAATTCTTCAAACACTTCTCATTTATCTAGGCCAAATTTAACCCACCAGATGAACTGTTTTAAGCATTGCACTATGTTTTCCCACTGAAGTTGTTTCGACATACCCTTCTGGAACTTCCACATAATTACTAGTTGTATAGCTAGGAAATTGGGCTCAGAGGGTTAGGTCATTTGCACAAGACTGAATAGTTCATAATGTTTGTATTTTAAAAATTAACTGTGTGTATGTGTATGTGTGTACATGAGTGTGCCCCCAGAAACAAGACATCAGATCCTCTAAAGCTGGAATTTTAGGTGGTTATGAGCCATCTAGTATGGGTGTTCAGAAATGAACTCTGGTCCTCTGGAAGAGCAGCAAGTACTCCTTACCACTGAGCATCACTTTGGACCTTGGGATAATGAGCTGGGGTCTTCTGATTTGTCTGTTTTTGCCCCTCATTTGCACTGCAATGTCAGGTGACCTAGGTGGCCACCTTAAGATATGGTATTATCCTCCCCCAAACTAAGTAATCTAGCCAAAATATACCCCCTGTTTTCTAAATCAAAATGCTTAATAATATTAATGTTTAGAATTACTTACCCTGCTTTACCTCATTCTGAGAGTGTTCTATTGTCTTGTCTTTCAGAGGTTTGTTCCCCCTCCTCTTTATAAGGAGACAGAGGGCCAGAGCAAGCAGAGTCAGACAGGCAGTCAGTCACGAGCAAAGGACACAGTTCAGGCCTTCAGAGAACAGTCCATGACTCTCCCTCCCATACCCATAGCAACCGAGGCCAACTGTAAAATGCAAATCACCGCAATTAGGGAAAATGCCCTCAGCCCCCCCCCCCGGCCCCCCCGCCCCCCCCCCCCCCCCGTTTCCAGCACATCCCAGGAAGGACAAAGCACTCAGCTCACTCCAGTGACTTAGTTCTTTCCCTGCTGTGTTGTTTTCTTTGTAGTGAGCAAAATGGAAAAGGAAATATCCAGTTCTAGAAAATAGACCCAAGGGTGTGCCAATGAAGACTTTGCCTAAAAATAAACTCGATTTGGCAAGAGCCACCTGCCATTCCTAATAAAGCAGCCGGGGAAGCATGACTCCAAAGCCCTTGGGATTTGTTCTTTCATTTTTCTTTCGAAACTCCCCTACTTGTAGCCCCATTTTAACCAACAGTATCAAGGCATAACGTTCATAGAGTCAAATGTAGCTGTTTTAGGCACAGCATTGGCCAATACAAAGGCTAGAATAGCCATCACCCTGATAAAGATTAAAGCTCTCACCATTTCAGATGGCTTGCTTGTGAATTCTCAGGGCCCAGGAGAAGATGTCATCCTTTGTAACCCAGCTCTGTGGAGCAGTTTGCCTGTTCCAGAACTTGTAGTAGATTCCATCCTATGTTCCCCTTTGTGTCTCTCCTCCCTTCTCACCACAGTGTGTCTCTGGCCAATTTTTAGTTAGTCTTTGTGTGACACAGTCAAGATTCAGATTTCATTTTGCATATGAGCCCCTAACTCTTCTAGAAACTTTCACTGGAAAGATTGTTGTAACTCCTCACAGTTTGTGGGGGTCTTACTGTAGAGCCCTGGCTTGCCTGGAACTCACCATGTAGATCAGTCTAGCCTGGAATTCAAAGAAAATCACCTACCTTGCCTCCTGGGTACTAGGATTAAAAGCTGCTGCTTACAGATTTATCTGTAGAACTTTCAGTTACTTCTCCAGCACCATGCCTGCCACTGTGCTGCCTGCCATGATGACAATGGGCTAAACCTCTGAAACTGTAAACCAGCCCCAACAAAATGCCTTCCTTTACGAGAGTTAACATTGTCATGGTGTTTCCTTATGGCCATAGAACATTAAGACAGGCAGTGTGTGTTTTTAACCACTGAGTCATCTCTTGAGCTTATTGCATTTTTTATGTATTGCTTTGGAAAATCAATTGATCATAAATGTATGGCTGTATTTCTGAATTCTCTCCTGTCTTTTTTTTTATGATCCTGAATTGCTAAGATGTCATTTAAAAAAATCAATCAGTTATGTCATTAATGTGTTCATCTGTATCTCAATGCTCTTCCATTGTTTTTATATGATTCATCAGTTTTATATATTGATCCCACATTTCCTTGATTACCATATCTTTTTTATTATTTATTTCCAGTTCAGAAAGAGTCTATCTTCAAACCTTACTGATTGGTTTTGGAAATGTTTAGGGTTATCTGTTTCTCTTCATATCTAGCTGAATTTTAAATTTTATTTATTTATTTCCATTAAAAATACTTGTGAGAATTTCTTGAACTTCACCATGCCTTAGCTTTGGGGAAATTCACCTCTTAATATTAGATCTTTTCATCTGTAAATATGATGAAATCTCTGTATTTATTTATAATTAAATTTATTTATTTAACCTATTTTCATTCATCTTTTTTGAATTTGCAACATAATGCATTTTATACATATTTGTTAACATTTCATTCATGTTACAACATTAAATGAAGCCATTTATAATTGAAATTGTAAGTCTTCATTTGTTATTCTTTTCTAGCATTTATAAACAATAGAAGTCTTTCTTTGATCTTGTGTCCTGCAATATTCCTAAACATGCATGTTAGTTCCTATTACTTTGTGAAGATTCTTCAGGGTTTTCTATAAAGACATTCATATTGTGGAAGAATCAATTTTGTCATTTTATTTCTGTTTGGCATTATTTTATTTTTCTTACCTTATTCCAATAAAGAAAATTTATATAATGATATTGAATACAAGTTTTGAGAAAAAAATGAATGAAGTCATTATCAAACTTAAGAGGAGAGAAATCATTTAGTGGTTTGTTATTAGCTACTCTGCTCTGTTGGGTGTTGAAGTTTTACTTGGGGTAGATATTTTTATATGGCTGAAGAAATTCCTTTGTCTAACATCCTGTAGATTTTAATCATTAATGAATGTCAAAATCTATTCAAATGTGATCTAATTTCATAAGCATGAGGGAAATCATATGGATGTGGTGTTTTATCTTTTAGTCTATTAATACAGTGAATTATATTGATTGCCTTTAATTCTGCAACAACACTGCAAACTTTGGAAAAATCTAACTTAGTTACCATTTATTTCATCTCCACACATTACTGAATCAATTTTGCTAATATTTAGTGCATTATTTTTACTTTTACTTATGAAGTTTATTGATTTTTTTGTTTTCTCTTGAACTGCAAAGATTTTATATTACAATGAGGTGAGTTTTTAATTGTTTTCTTTAAAAATATTGGAAGAATGTTCTGTTTTTTTCTAGTGCGTTGATGTTTTAACTCATATTTAATCTATCTATCTATCTATCTATCTATCTATCTATCTATCTATCTATCTATCTATCTATCTACATGTCTGTCTGCCTATCTATCTGTCTTTCTGCCTGCCTGCCTGTCTGTCTATATGCCTATCTATCCATCTGCCTATCTGTCTGTCTATCTATCTATCTATCTATCTATCTATCTATCTATCTATCTATCTACCTACCTACCTATGCATCTATCATCTATTTATCCATCTGCCAATTTGTCTGTCTATATCTATCTATCTATCCATCTATCTATCTATCTATCTATCTATCTATCTATCTATCTACCTACATGTCTGTCTGCCTATCTATCTATCTGTCTTTCTGCCTGCTGCCTGCCTGTCTGTCTGTCTATATGCCTATCTATCCATCTGCCTATCTATCTGTCTATCTATCTATCTATCTATCTATCTATCTATCTATCTATCTATCTGATCATTCATCATCCTCTCTGGCTACTTTCAAGTTTCTTGTTCCTTTGGATTACCACTTGATTATTACATGCTTAAGGACTTGTTTCCTGGCATCCAACTTGCTTTTGCACTTCCCCAGCTCTCTGAAATTTTTGGACCCATCTCAATGTTTTTGTGCAATTGTAGGAATTTTGACATGATTTTATCCTCTGTACTTCTGTTTTTAAGAACTGACCCATGTCCTTTCCTTTGTCTCTGCCTCCTGTGTGTGGGTGAGATGTGATCAGCCAGGTTCTTGCTTCTGCCTGTTGCCATGTCTTCCCTGCCCTGGTGGACTCCATCGCCTCTGGCACTGTAAGCCAAAACAACCTCTTTCTGCCTAGGTTGCTTCTGCTGGGATGTTCTATCCTATCAACCAAAAGGGAGCTGATACAGGCCCCCAGTAGGTTCATGTACTGTTTCCTGGATGCTTTGCTCAGTCATCCACGATTCTTTTTCTTCTTTTCATATCTACTATTTTTTATGGTCTACTAGGAATTGTAAAGGACCTAGAGCTACTTGGGATTCTATTTTATATTCCCATGAAACTGTTTTGTAAAACTAATTATTTATGGTGTGGCACCCCTCATTCCACAGCTGTGGCAGGTGGGCGCCACTATGATAACCATGTATGTGGTGGAGAAATGGGAGAGAAGGAGAAGCAGAGTAGTTCCTGCACTGTAGAGAGAAGTAGAACTGAAGACACGATGGCGGTGGGAAACAGGCTGATATTGGTGGCCTATGCTGCCACCTCGGGCCATTTGCTGTCCTGGCCTGCACTGCAGCTGAGGAACCTGTTAGGGTCCTCAGCCCTTCCGCAGCTGGGGTCAGTGCTGATGTCTATGGCCCATGTCACTACCAAAGGCCATGTGGATGCCTGTTTTCTAGGCCACCACCTGAGGCTAAGTTGGTGTCTGAGGGCCATGTTGTCACTGGGACCATACCGATCCACACCAGTCCGATTAGTATGTACAGCCACCCAGGAC
>NC_051063.1:79823211-79849211 GCF_004664715.2 Peromyscus leucopus | reverse complement strand
AATACCAGCCGAAGCTGGATGAGGCTTATCGGATAATCTGATTTTTAGAGGGCATCAGCAAATCCAAAATTTCATATGAACTCTTCCAATTTTCCAAAGCAGATAAGTAAAATTCACTTGGCGTGTTATTTGAGCCATAAATCCCAGCTTCGGAATATCCAGGGTTACAAGATCTCAGCCATGAGCTAAGGACAGATGCCCGGAGGAGCCAGAAGTTCAGGTTTGGGGCCCAGAGCCACTTGTTTCCTGCACCATTTCTTACATAGTCTGAGAGACACCTGCAGATACAGCCGCTGTTTCCAGGCCTGTGACTACCTCCCGCCACCTTCACAGAACAGCGCCTTGGGCCCTACTCCCCACGGTGGGAGTGGCATGCCGCTGGTCCTCGTGCTCCAGTGAGCATCAGCATCTTCTAGAGAACTTGCTCACACGTGGCCTTTGCTCATTATTGAGTAGGCCTGGGCATCTGCATTCCTGGAAAGGGTCTGGTGATAAGCCTGCTGCTTCTGCCAAACCCTCACTCTGAGAAAAATGCTTTGGACCAAAGAAAAACTGGTCCTGGTGGCAGGGAAGGATACTGGACCCAGGGAAGCATTTAAACGTATGAGAGGGAGAGAGCTTCTCAGACAGCTCTAGGAATGTGGCAATGTCTACTAGGCTTTTCCACTGTGGAAGACCGGTAGATCCACAAGGACCTGGGGAGGGAAAAGGCTCAGTGAGCCATGAGTGTCCAGCAAAGTCCAGGCAAAGATGAGCCTGGCAGATCTATCAGCCACTTGACTGGAGTCTGAGGATCATAAAAAAAAAAAAAAAAAAAAAAAAAAAAAAAAAAAAAAAACAAAAAAAAAAACATTTTATGCACTAGCCCATTTTCCCTATTTTCCTAGCCCTCACGTGTTTTTCAACCACACTCTTTGGGAAGTGGCAGCCTCGGTTTACCTGAAGGGAAAGCAGGGCCCAAACATGGTAAAGCCAAATTTGGACTTAGCATTTGAGAAGAACAGTATCCTGTTCAGCAAGACAGGGGTTTATTGAGCACCTACTTATGATATTTATAGGAGGAGATAAGAAAGATAAGGTCACATCATGGAGGACAGAGGAGTTTGGAAATTTTAACAGATAAGTCTTCTTAACATCTTCCCCCACTTGCCATTGACTGAAACCACCAGAAAAAAAAAATAATGTCAAAAAGTTTTCCCATTGGGAAAATGAATGAATAGGATTCTGAATATTTAGTTTCCTGATAGAGAAATTCCTTAGAGATGTTACCAAATGAGGTGGGCATGACACATTCATCTGGTTTCCTTTCCCCGTGGACAGGATTATTAAAGTATTCAAATTAACTGGGTGTGATCAAGAATTAAATCCAGCTCATTCATAAGGGACACACAGAAGCATCTTTCATCTTAATATACTGACAGGATTCTTCTGACTTCAAGGTATGAAGAGGATGGAACTTGTAAAAAAAATAGGGGAAAGACTGCAACTCAGCTCTGAGCAGAATCGGTAATAAAACATGGACTCCCCTGTGAATCCCCGCCTTGTCTGTCCTCTTCAGCTGAGCTCATTATTTTATTTCACTACTTGATAGGTTGAAAAATTGCCTGCAAACTGGTTAATTAGGACTAACAGTACTTAGTAACTGGGGAGACAATTGCAGCTGGAGAAATTAATGCTGAAATCGAGGGAGCTCCCGATTCATCTATCAAGTGCATGGAGATACAAATGGGGTCCACCTCACTGTGGAATCAGTCTAGCCATGTGTAGCCCTTCCCAGAGGGACTGGGGGTTTCTCAGGCTGAGTTTTGGGCCTGTAGGTGGTAAGAAACAAAGAACCACAAGGATGAGGGGCTGAGGGTTGAAGGTGTAGGTCAGTGATACCACATGTGCTTTCCTGTGGCTCACATTCCAGGAACCTTCCAAAATACTCCACTGTGAGGCAAATCAATGTAGGACTTCAAAGGGTGGGAACGTGCTGTGTGCCCCACACTCATGCACCTGAAAATGTATGGGTTGATACCTAAACACCACTATACAACATTAAGACATGGGTCTTTGGGACAAAATTATGATGAGGCATAGTCAGGAGGCTGGAGCCGTTGTGGGTAGAATTAGTGACCTTTAAGGACAGGCCAGAGAACTCCTCACTTCTTCCTTGTGAGAACATAGCAAAAAAGACAGCATCTATGAACCAGGAAGTAAGCATGGCCACACTTTGGACTTCTGGCCTCCAGTGTGAAAGCCAACTATAGCTGTTTACAAGATACCAAGCCTGTAGCATTTTGTTATAGTAATGAACTAAGGCAAGAATATTAAATAAATAAGGAACTAAGGGGTCTCTCTCCTTCCTTTTGTCTCCTTCTCCCTACCTCTCCTTGTGTGACCATGATCTTCTGTCTCTGATTTCCCTTAGGGACTGGCTTCATTTCCCTCTCTGCATTCAACTGCCAAGTCCAGGATATTGTGGACTACCCCAAATGCATGTCTTCTTCTTGTAGGTATTGGGGCTCCTCTTCTTCCCATTCATGAGTCACAAAATTTGGGTAGAGTCCCACTGACCAGCACTGTGTATGAAACTCATCACCAAAACCCACCACATCAGCTCATCACCTCGCAGTGGCCAGCTGAGGGTCAGGATAATGATCAAATCACAACCAGTAACATGCACCGGGCTTCTGAGAGGTATGTTGAAGAGAGACTCTCCTCTCCTGTGAAGCTTCTCAATGGGAAGTGTAGGCTTATGGACCACTGAACTCATATTGTCATTGCCAAGAGAAATCCAATTTGAGGATAAATTGAGCCTGAGGAGTTGCACTGAACTCAACAATAAATGTAGAAATGGGCTGAATGGCAACATTCAAACCTGTAGAAGTAACTGTCTTATTAAATAAGAAACACAGAGCCAATGTAAAGATAAAAGCCCAAGAGGTCAGAGCTAGGAGCCTTACCCTTTCTGCTTCAGCGATCCTCTTAAGCCAAGAAAGACCTACTTCCTGTGTGTTTGTCTTTATATAGACTTTCTGTTCTGCCTTCTCATTGGTTGTAAACCCAACCACATGACTGCCTCATCACTGCCTGTCTGTACAGACCTCCAGGTCTTCTATGGTTGGTATTGAGATTAAAGGTATGTGTCTCCAATTCTTGAACACACAGAGATCTACCTAGTTCTGCCTACCAAGTGCTGGGATTAAAGGCATGCACCACCACCGCCCAGCTTTTGCTATGGCTCTAATAGCTCTGACCCCCAGGCAACTTTATTTATTAACATACAAATCACATTTTAGTACAAATAAAATACCACTATATTTCCCCTTTTCTATTTTAATAAAAAGGAAAAAGGTTATAATTAACGTAAGAAAAACTATATACAAAAGTACAATAACTATACACAGTATATACAAGTAGTAAATACCTAAACAATGTCTAGTCCATTTGTATTTGACAAATTCAGAGAAAATAATTCCATTATCTGTCCTATTTTGGTAAGTCCAAAATGTATTTAATTCACTTTCTATCCTAATTAATCTTCAACTATAACTAACTAGTCTTCAACTATAACTAACTAATCTTCAACTCCCTCAGAGACCCAAGAAGGAAATAATATTACCTAACAAAAATAAAAACAGAAAGTGCATGTAAGCAACTTCCAAAAATTTTGTGAGTTGACAGAAACAGCCAGCTGCCTAGACAGTCACCTGAGGTTTCTCCGCAGTGTTGGGGCATCATCTTCAGCCTATAGGCTTAGCGTATCTGACAGACTCATTTGTGAAATAGGATGTACACAAGGTCAACAGTTCAACCTCACATTGTGCGAGAGCAGACCATGAACCAGAAACACCTGAATTCCACTATTGTCATGTCATGATTCAGGATTTTAAATTCTGGAAATTGTTGATGGTTTTTTAATTCAGCTGTCCATTCTTCTTGGCTGAGTATATATGGCTTCATCTCAGCATCCCATTCTTCTCCACATCCCTCTATTAAATGCCAGTCTACTATTGAGAGGCGTGAGCTTAGTTACTCTTCAAGAATAACTGTTTCAGCTGCTGTTCCATTGCACATCAGAAGCCATCGGCCCACTGCCTATTCAGCTGCCTTCGAAGAAAAGGGCACTGTACCTTTTCCGGATTACAAAGGCCACTTCAGGGATGGTGCCATATTGTCCTGGTCTCAGAAGATGCCTTTTGATAAAGCTATAACAACACATGTTTTGGCAAGAATCAGTAGTCCTTTGTTTCATGTCCTGTCTGTCCTGTTTGTCAGCAGTTGATTCGAGGATACTTTGTTGTCCAATGGCTAACTATTGCCACAATGAAAGTTAACTCCATATGCAGTTTCTTCAATGCCCATATTTTCTCTGAAGTATATTGGTACTGCTAGGAGCCAACATGTCTCATAGTCATAACAAAAAAGAAAAATTTTCTAAGTTATTAAAACATTTTAAATGCCATATTCTGTAGATCTCTGAAGGGTTTGAAGATGACCTGTCTATCTAAAATATATCTGCTCAATCTTGAAAACATACCTAATATGACTACAAGTTCTATTATAATACCTAACTACTAACTTTCATTTCTTTATATCCTAATAATTGATAATAATAACATTCAAGGATCAGAAAATTGCATTACATTGTTAAATGAATGGTATAAATACAATTAGAAATATACATATAGCATTTTCTAACAATATCAATTTCAATATATATAATTTGTATACAATATAAACCAATCCAATCCAATGTAAAGTATTTAAAACTAGTAATTGTCTATTTTTTTCTTTCTTTCTTTTTTAAACAAGAACCTTAAATCTAATCTCCTTTGCTTAGCCGTTTTCCTTACCCTTGACAACAACTTGTAACCAACCCCTGTAAACAATGAAAATTATCGCAGACCCAAAACCCATTAAAAAGACCAAAAAACCACCCACCCCACACCACCTCTTTGGGAATGTGGACATCGTGTTCTTAAAATTGCTTCCTGCTGGGTATGGACGAAGGTATCTTTATCCTGAAAAGAAAAATTTTAGGTTAATTGTCAAATTCTAGGAAAGGTAACTATATCCTTTGTTATCCAGTCTGTGTATAATGCCAAAGTTCAGGGTTTATCTCAAGTCCCTTATTCAAGTAGTCTTTGAGACTGGATCATCTCAGCTAGCCCTCTCAAAATTGCTCTGAGCACTTTGAAGTTCAAAGCTGATCTGTAGATGATGTTTGTCAGCTTAGTGATATTATTATTGTCCACATGGAATTGTTGTTGTTGTGGGGCCCCATCTTCTTTCTGGAGACTTCAGTTGATGTTAGGCCTGGCCATGATTTCCTGCAGAAAACTGATAAGAGACTCGAACACAAAGACATATATATGCAGCTAATTGAAGCCTTTTTTTCTAGAATTAGTTGGTACTCTATATGACCATTCATATTTTAACAAAGTTTAAAATGTATATATATAAATCTTGTGAATTTTGATATAAAATCCATACTTTAAGAAAAGTTTAAAGAATCAGAATAGAGTTGAGATTAGTAATAGAATAGTTCCTTGATTAATTTGGTTTTTCTCCTGTCCCATAGCAGAAGATGGCTCTTTTCTTCTGACATGATACAGGGAGTTTGCATTTTCCTTTTAGCAACATGCTTGAGTTTAAAGAAGGAGAGAGCCATTCTCCAACTCCAAAGTCATCTTTAAATTTTAATTGAATTGGAACTACTAGAAGACCAATAGTGTTAAATCTTTAGAGAAGAGCAGAAACAAACATTTAGGAAGAGTTATAAAATTTTTTAGATGATATACCCATATGCCATTTCACTCTGTTTCCTGGGATAGATGATTTTTCCCTTTTCTTCAGTTGTCTCATTTGTCCAGTGTTCTTCAGATTTCTTAACCTTCATTCTCCTAAAAGACAAAAACAAAAACCTTTCCCCAAGACTAATTTTGGGGATGTTCCTTTTTGGCAAGTTATTATCTGATTAAATGAAAAGGCATGTGTTACTGGTATAAGTTAGTTTAAATTGGATGTTCATTCTGGTTGATGAACTATCACCTCCTTTAATTAAGAGGTCTCTCTTGTTCAAATCGAACCTTTATCAATTTTGTATCTTCTCCTGTAGAAACAAAAGCAAAACCTCGTCCCCAATGTAACACATATCCTGGTTTCCATTCTGAGGTCAGCACATCCTTAAAGATATAGGCTGATTTAATTCTGTAGTTTTTTTCTATTATCCAATGTCTCTCTGAAGCTGTTGTTCCTTTCTCATTGGCATTGAGAAAATTCAAAGTTAATAGAGATTATGTAGTCTATTTCTGGGGGTTTTGTTACCCCTTTCTGTTTATTTAGCATATCCTTTAGAGTTCTGTTTGATCTTTCTATAACTGCTTGACCTGTAGGATTATGTGGTATGCCTGTAATATGCTTTATATTGTAATAAGCAAAAACCTGTTTCATTTTAACAGAGACATATGATGGAGCATTGTCAGTTTTGATTTGTGCAGGCATGCCCATGATGGCCATAATTTCTAGCAAATGAGTGATTACAGAAGCAGAATTTCAGAACTCAAAGCAGTTGCCCATTGAAATCCTGAATAAGTATCAATGGTATGGTGTATATATTTCAATTTTCCAAATTCTGCAAAGTGAAACATGTCCATCTGCCAGATTTCATTCTTCTGAGTATCCTTTGGGTTATATCCTGCTGGTAATGGCATTTGATTGTAGAAGGAACAAGTAGGACATTTCTTTACTATTTCTTTGGCTTGTTGCCAGGTTATGGAAAAATCCTTTTTTAAACCTTTACTATTTACATGATGTTTTTATGAAATTCTGAGGCCTCCTGCACATTTCCTATCAATAATTTATCAATCTCATCATTGCCTTGTGCTAGAGGGCCTGGTAGACCAGTATGGGATTGAATATGAGTTATATATAAAGGATGACTCCTTTTCCTAATTGTGTCTTGTATTTGAATAAATAGTGAAGTTAATTCTGAAGCATTAGGGATAAATTCTGCAGTCTCAATATGTAATACCATTCTTTCAGCATATTGAGAGTCAGTTACTATGTTGAGAGGTTCTGAAAAATCCATTAATACCAAGAGAATGGCATACAATTCTGATTTTTGAACTGAATTATAAGGACTTTGAACCACTTTACTTAAATTTTCTGATTTGTAACCTGCCTTTCCTTGTTTTTTGGCATCTGTATAAAATGTACAAACTCTAGATATGGGTTTTTTCCATACAATTTGAGGCAAGATCCAATCAGCTCTCTTTATAAGATCAATTCTATCGCTTTTTGGATATTTGCTGTTAATTTCTCCAAAAAAATACTGTAAGCTCTTTGCCAAGGTTCACTTTCTGTCCATAATTTTTCAATGTCCTCCTTAGTTAAAGGTATGACAATTTCTGCTGGATCTATTCCTGCTAATTGACGAAGTCTCAATTTTCCTTTCCAAATCAAGTCAGAGATTTCTTTCACATAAGTTTTTAATTTTTTATTCAGTTTATTTGGTAAAAATATCCATTCCAATATAATATCTTCCCTCTGCATTAATATTCCTATAGGAGAATGCCTAGAAGGTAAAATAACCAAAATGCAATCCAGCTTTGGATCAATACGATTCACGTGCCCTTCATGTACTTTCTTTTCTACCAAGGCCAATTCTTTCTCAGCTTCAGGTGATAATTTTCTTGGACTATTTAAGTCCTACTCATCTTCTAAGGTTTTGAACAAATTATTCAGTTCATCATTTTTTACCCCAATAACAGTTCATAGATGAGAAATATCTCCAAATAATCTTTGAAAGTCATTAAGAATCTGAAGTCTATCTCTTCCAATTTGCACCTTTTGGGGTCTAGTTTCTTGTAGCTCTATTTTATATCCTAAATAATTAATAGAATCTCCTCTTTGTATCTTTTCAGGAGCAATTTGTAATCCCCAGCAAGGCAAAATTTTCTTTACTTCTTCAAACATTCTTTCTAAAGTATCTGCATTTGAGTCAGCTAATAAAATATCATCCATATAATGATAAATTATAGAATTAGGAAATTTTTTACGTATCACTTCCAATGGCTGTTGTACAAAATATTGGCACAGAGTTGGGCTATTGAACATTCCCTGTGGGAGGACCCTCCATTGAAATCTTTTAACCAGTTGAGAATTATTATAATTAGGCACTGTGAAAGCAAATCTTTCTCTGTCTTTTTCTTGTAAGGGTATTGAAAAGAAACAGTCTTTTAAATCAATAACTATGAGAGGCCATCCTTTTGGTAACAGAGTAGGCAAAGGAATTCCAGATTGTAGAGAGCCCATTGGCTGAATTACTTTGTTAATTGCTCTAAGGTCTCTTACCATTCTCCATTTACCAGATTTCTTTTTAATAACAAATACAGGAGAATTCCAAGGGCTGGTTGATTCTTCAATATGCTGAGCATTTAACTGTTCTACCAGCTCTTCTAAAGCCTGGAGTTTCTCTGTTGTTAAAGGCCATTGCAGGACCCATACAGGCTTGTCTGTTAATCATTTTAAAGGTAGAGCTGTTGGTATCTTTGGAAGATCATCAGTTGTTGTGCCCTGTTCTTGTATAATATGGATGGCTGGTGACAACTCATTAGAATATCTTCTAATATTTCTCTCAGAAACATGTGCTAGTCTATGATTTGTTTCTGAGATTGGAGGGATGTTAATCTGAGTATTCCATTGTTGCAACAAGTCTTGACCCCACAGGTTCATAGCTATGTTAGCCATATATGGTTTTAATTTTCCTTTCTGATCTTCTGGACCTAAACATTCGAGCCATCTTGCACTCTGTTTCACTTGAGATAATGTCCCAATTCCTAACAGTTGAACGTTTTACCTCCTGAAGAGGCCAATTTGGATGCCAAAATTCTGGTGCAATTATGGTAACATCTGCACGTGTCTACCAGACCAGACAACAAAACACCATTTGTTTTTATTGTTAATTTTGGTCTTTGTTCATTAATAGAAGTTTGCCAAAAAAATTTCTTTATGTTTTTTCGTGAATTTTCTATTCTCTCTGTTTCTTCATCCTGACGAGCATGATTTATTCCAATAGGCATTTGCTTATTTAGTTGCTCTGAGTAGGGGTTTCCTCTACAACTGCAGGAAGGTTTGAACTAGATTTGCTATGCGGGCCTGCATGAGGCCCCTCTGGGAGTTTCCCAAAGCCCAGGCAAAGGATTACCTTGCCTGTCCCTTGTTGATCAACATTCCTTGGTCCAGTGTTTTCCCTTACCACACCTTCTGTATACTCCAGAAGGAAGGGGCATTCTGTTGCCATTGTTCATTGAAGAAACATTGTTTCTAGGAATGACCTATTTACAGTCCCTTTTCAAATGTCCTTGCTTTCCACATCCAAAACATCTAACATTCCTCAAACCTTTTGAAATTGCTTCTCCTACCCACATATCATCATGCTCATGAGCCTCAACATTAACTATGTCTCTAATACAATCTTCCAAAGGTGCAGATCTTGCCTTTAATGGCCTGATTATTCTTTTGCATGCTGCATTCACATTCTCAAAGGCCAAAGATTCAATTATTATCTGACTAGCTTCTGAATCCGGGACCATTCTCTGCTGTGGGATGGTCTGTATGTCAAATTATTCTAATTGGTCAATAAATAAAACACTGATTGGCCAGTGGCTCAGCAGGAAGTATAGGCGGGACTAACAGAGAGGAGAAAAGAAAGAACAGGAAGGTAGAAGAAGTCACTGCCAGCTGCCGCCAGGACAAGCAGCATGTGAAGATGCCGGTAAGCCATGAGCCACGTGGCAAGGTATAGATTTATAGAAATGAATTAATTTAAGCTGTAAGAACAGTTATCAAGAAACCTGCCACGGCCATACAGTTTGTAAGCAATAAAAGTCTCTTTGTTTACTTGGTTGGGTCTGAGTGGCTGTGAGACTGGCGGGTGACAAAGATTTGTCCTGACTGTGGGCAAGGCAGGAAAACTCTAGCTACAATTCTCTTTACTGCTGAAGCCAGTCTTTGAAAAAAAATCTGTGAAAGATTCTTTTGGGCCTTGTATAACTTTTGTAAATGACTCAGTTCTTTCCCCCTGGTTCCTCAACTCTGTCCCATGCATTCAAGGCTGCCGTTCGACATAGAATTAGGGTTTGGACATCATATAAACATTGTGTTTGTACTGAAGCATATTGGCCTTCTCCAATAAGCTGATCCTAGAAGATTTGTATTCCTTTATCCCTCTGTTGTTTTTCTATGTTTTTAGCCTCATCCTTGAACCACATTTGCCACTGGAGCCTTTGACTGGGTTCCAGAAGAGCCTGTGCCAGCTCCCACCAGTCCTGTGCTATACTCCTGTTATATGTTGACCAAGAGTTTAACATTTGCTTTACATATGGGGAATGCATGCCATAAGATACTATTGCCTCCTTAAACCTTTGTAAATCTAACATTTCAATTGGAGCCCAAATATTTTGTGTAGTCATTTGATTAGGAAACTGCTGTACGGTTACCAGATAAATTAAAGGTGACTGTGTGAAAACAGGCTTTCTTTCTGTAACCTTATGATCCAATCTTGAAACAACTTCACTGTTAATTTCTTTTGTCTGAATTTGAATTTCTCTATAATTCATTTTTACTGGTTTAACAGGTTTTTCTAAAACTGTTATCCTGGCACTTAAATTGACTATCTTTTTAAATAGTAAAATGAGGATAAGAAAATTAATAAACTGCATAATTTGATCAACATTAATCTTCTCATATAGTTGTTCCATTGTCAGACTGCCTAAAATTTCAAACAAAGCCCAATTTTCTTCCAATATACACATAAAACCCATTTTTTTTAATGTGTAAAAAATTTCTCTTTTAAATAGTTTCCTTTAAAATATCTGATATGTTAATTGACTTACCAAGTCTGCATAGAACAGTAGAAATCTGAGGGAATTTCAATACAGCCACCTAGTGTCTGAGGTGTGAATCCAGAGAGAGAAGGAGAGGGAGAGGGAGAGAGAGAGAGAGAGAGAGAGAGAGAGAGAGAGAGAGAGAGAGAGAGAGAGAGAGGGCAAGAAAACGTAACCACAAGTTCTGGCTAAAAGCTTAAATCAGCCATGTTTTCCCACTTGAGCTGAGTCAAGCCTTGGCTCCGGCTTCCTTAAGCTCCCACCATGTGCGTTGGCTTTACAGGCAGGGGCCCTGTTGGGCACTGCAGTCCTGAGTTGTTTGTAGCACCAGCTTTAAGCAAGTAGCTTCAGCTGCAGCTAACCGCTTGGGGCTATGGTAAGTCTGGCCTGAGACCAAGCTGACCTGGGCCCGAGCTAGGGAGCCGGGTGCCCAGGTGGGAAACCAGACCTGCCGCCAAGCCAAGTCAAGCCAAGCAGTTTTTAATGGATTCTTGTCACGTTGGGCACCAAATGTAGAAGTAACCATCTTATTAAATAAGAAACACAGAACCAATGTAAAGATAAAAGCCCAAGAGGTCAGAGCTAAGAGCCTTACCCTTCCTGCTTCAGCCATCCTCTTCAACCTACTTCCTGTGTGTTTGTCTTTATATAGACTTTCTGTTCTGCCTTCTCATTGGTTGTAAACCCAACCACATGACTGCCTCATCATTGCCTGTCTATACAGACCTCCAGGTCTTCTATGGTTGGTATTGAGATTAAAGGCATGTGTCTTCAATGCTGGCTGTATCCTTGAACACACAGAGACCTACCTAGCTCTGTCTACCAAGTGCTGGGATTAAAGGCATGCACCACCACCGCCCAACTTTTGCTATGGCTCTAATAGCTCTGACACCCTGGCAACTTTATTTATTAACATGCAAATCACATTTTAGTACAAATAAAATACCACTATACAAACCCTTACCCCAAGCGGTACCCACATAATTCTAAGATTTGCAGTTGTCTCAACCAGCAAACCTTGACTTAGTATGCGAATTAATTTGGTATTAACTCCATTTCAATTCCTAGTGAGTCTCCCATCTTGGTTTTGAATTGTGAAGCCCCTAGCTTTGAAGTGATACCATACAGCCTTTCAATTCCTATACTATGATCAGCAAAACCATCTGATTATGCTTTTTGTGTCTTTCACCATTTCCTCCAAAGAGACTTTGATTAAATCTGTTTGTCAAGGATTGGATCTTATGATTCACAACCATCCAGTCAAGTACAGTCAAAAGGTGTTGGTCAATAATATAAACATGCTTACCCTCTAGAAGGGACTGTAGGAGAAGAGAAATCAGAAAATAATGACCAAATCATGACTTGTATATCCTTTCTCAGCTCTCTTGGCTGACTGAAAAAGTAAGGTGGTTCCTCTAACAAAGGCACCCATTCTGCTTTGGCAGTATGAGCTTCAGAGCGTAAGCATCTGTGCTGGATAGTTTTGCGTCAACTTGACATAAGCTGCAGTCATCTGAGAGCAGGGAATCTCAATTAAGGAAAACACTTCCATGAGATGGAGCCATAGGAAAGACTGTAAGGCATTTTCTTACAATTTGTGATTTGTGATCAATGAAGGGGAGGGGGCAGCCCATTATGCATGGTGCCATCCCTGGGTTGATGGTTCTGGATTCTATAAGAAAGCAGGCTAAGCAAGCCACGAGGAGCAAGCCAGTAAGTAGCACTCCTCCGTGGCCTCTGCATCAGCTCTTGCCTCCAGGTTCCTGTCCTGTCTTGTCCTGACTACCTTTCAATGATGAATAGTGTTATGGAAGTGTAAACCAAATAAACCCTTTCCTCCCCAAGTTGCTTTTCAGCCTTGATGTTTCATCACAGCGATAATAACCCTGACTGAGACAGCATCACAGTCAACTCCTTCACAGCGGGTGGGCCCTGGTAATAGTATTCAGTTCTGCCAGGCTTTTGAGTGAGCCTTGGAGTCTCATTGTGCTACGAGCAGGAACCTTAGATTCTCTCTGCTGAGGGAGTTCATGTACCTCCAAAAACAAGGCCTTCAGCATCATACCACTGGTAATTTTTCAAATTCAAGCCACAGCTGGTGTGGTGGTTTGAATAGGAATGGTCTGCATAGACTCATGTGTTTGAATGCTTGGCCCATAGGGCATTATTAGAAGGTGTGGCCTTGTTGGAGGAAGTATGTCACTGTGGGGGTGGGCTCTGAGGTCTCATATACTCAAACTACACCCAGCATGGCACACAGTCTCCTTCTGCTGCCTGCAGCTCAAGATGTAGAACTCCCAGCTCCTTCTCCATAACAATGTCTGCCTGCATGTCACCATGCTCCTCATGATGATGATAATGAACTAAACCTCTGAAACTCTAAGTCAGCCCTAATTAAATGTTTCCTTTATAAGAGCTGAAGTGGTTGTGTTGTCTCTTCACAGCAGTAGAAACCTAACTAAGACAGTTGGCTAGCATACAAACTCCATTTTTCATGTAGCACTGGTTGGGAGTAAGTAGAATATTTTGAAGTTCCCAGGTACATCTGTGTTTCCATTAGAAGGAGAAAGTATTAGCTCATTATCACGAATGCTCAGCAAGTATTTTCTAAATATTAGCCTTAAGACAGACAGAAAAAAAGAGACCTCCTAAAGAATCTTAGTTCAGCAAGAACAAGAAAGTCGTATAAGAGCTTAAGAAGAAGAAATGATGCACCTCATTTATTTGCCAAAAATGAAGCTGGTCTCCAGAAGGGTCATCCTGGTGGCTGCTCACTGCTGTCAGAAGGTGGTGCTGCTGATACTAGGAGATGTTTCTAAGATGCACACTACAATCATACCGATAAGAACACAGCAGAGGCTGTCTGTTACATACCTGGGGCTCTGTGCCCACCTGGGTTCCCAACTCTTAGGTAGGCTTCTAATGGTGGATTCAACTTATGCTGGACTTCGAGAATTTTAAGGCAACCTTATGCTTTCCACCCCAATCTCCTGTAGAAGATACAAGAAAGAGTATAGCCTGCTCAAAGAATTGTTCAAGATCTGTGTGGAGTGTGAGGGTAGGGATGGGAGCTGCTAAGGCAGGATGGCCAGAAGCCCTTAATTCTTTTGTGTTCACATGTGTTTCAGTCTCTTACAATGTTCCTCACTCCAGGGCATGTGTTTAATTAGAAATTATGCTTTTTCTCCATTTAGGAATTATGCTTTTCATTCTGGTTCTTTATTACAGATGAATCCTCTATTCCTTTATATGTGGTGTGTGAGAGGGTGTGTGTGTGTGTGTGTGTGTGTGTGTGTGTGTGTGTGTGTGTGTGTGTGTGTGTGCATGCACGTGGTGGGATATTTCACCCCTATATACATATGTGGTGTCCAGAGGAGGATATAACATATCTTCCTCTACCATTATTCACTTGATTGCCTTGAGGTCTCTCAATGAACCTGAAACTATATGCACTTAGACTGAGCTGGCTGGTCAGCAAGCTCTCAATGTCCACCATCTATGAGCCTGACCCTTTAGTGAAGGATTAAAGGCTTATATGGCTTTGCCAAGTTTTTATGTGTATGCTGGTGATTCCAGCTTCAGTTCTCATACTCTCCAAGGAAGCACTGTTATCCACAGAGCCATTTTTCTACCCCTTAATCCTTTTTTTCTGAGACTCTACTGGGTTTATCTGGAAAACACTTCCAAGTTCATTATAATGGCAGCTCGTCATGAGACTTGCTCTGATCTTCAAAACAGTTGACAGCTGAAGACATCTTCATCAACATCCAGCATCTTGAGGGGTCACCCTGGCAGAACTCATCATTGGTGAGGTTATATAATAGGTACTCAGTAAAAATTTGATTGTGTTATTTTTCACATGTATCTCTAGTATCCAGTATTCTGTTGACTGAATTTAATTTATTTCAAAATGATGATTAAATTCCTAAAAGTTCACATAATTACAAGGGAGTTCTGGGTACCTTTCATCCATTTTCTCATCACACCATCTTGCCTTAATGGTGTGCAGTACCTGAACAGCAACTTGACACTGTGTTGCAATCTCTTGAGTGTAGGCTCCTTCAGCCATCATAATCAAGATCAGGAACAATTCCATCACTGTGACAACCCCTCCCTGATGCTCCTCTGTGGTCACACCTTCTACCACTACCTCTGCTGCTGCCACCACCTCTATCTGTGCAAGAATCCTAACGACAGGTGATCACTAGTCTCTTTTCAGTTTGATGATGTTATAATGGACTAACAGCATTTATATGGCTTCGATCTAGAATGGACCACAAAGAGCTTTACATAAAGGCTTATTCCCCCAGGAAGTAGTGCTGAGAGGCAGTGGAACCTTTAAGAGGAAAGACTTCCTGGGACATCTTTAGGTAATTGCAAGCGTGGCCTTTGGAGAGAGTGCTGGATCCCAGTCTTTTCCTTTCCCCCTTTGTTCCTTGGCCAGTGCTAAGGTGACTGGTTTTAATTTATCACGTGCTCCCTGCCACGAGTATCCTCTCCAGAGACCCAATGGGATGAACAGATTCATGGACTGGAATCTCCAAACCTATAGCCAAAGTGACCTTGTTCCAGGCTTTTTCTTTGGGGCCACCAACCAGTGTAGCTAGAGTTTTCCTGCCTTGCTCACATCAGGTCAAATCTCTGTCACCCGCCAGTCCCACAGCCGCTCAGACCCAACCAAGTAAACACAGAGACTTATATTGCTTACAAACTGTATGGCCATGGCAGGCTTCTTGCTAACTGTTCTTATAGCTGAAATTAATCCATTTCTATAAATCTATGCTTTGCCATGTGGCTCATGGCTTACTGGCATCTTTACACGCTGCTTGTCCTGGCGGTGGCTGGCAGTGTCTCCTTCTGCCTTCCTGTTCTTTCTTTTCTCCTCTCTGTTAGTCCTGCCTATACTTCCTGCCTAGCCACTGGCCAATCAGTATTTTATTTATTGACCAATCAGAGCAACACATTTGCCATACAGAACATCCCACAGCAAACCAGCTCCCAAATCATGACAGGGAAACTTATTATTATGAGTGCTCAGACTTAGCTTATGCTTGTTTCTGACTAGCTTTTTTTCTTTAACTAGAATTAATCCATTTCTCTTCATCTATGTTTTGTCTTGGGGCTTTTTAACTTTTCTTTCTGTATGTTCTACTTTGTGTCTGCTGGCTGGCAACTATATGGCTGGTACTAGGCATCTTCCTCTCTTTTCCCTTCATTCTCTCTCCTCCTCTTCTCTTCTCTTCTCTTCTCTCTTCTTCTCTTCTCTTCTCTTCTCTCTTCTCTTCTCTCTTCTCTACCTGCCAGCCCCACCTATCCTTTCTTTGTCTAACTATTGGCCATTCAGCTCTTTATTAGACCAATCAATTGCCTTAGGCAGGCAAGTTGAAACAGCAAAATATCTTTTCATAATTAAACAAATGCAGCAAACACAAATGTAACACATCTTTATGTAGTTAAAATAATATTCTACATGACCCTTTCTCTGTATGTTTACAATCTCAGATACTTTGTTATTGTGAGGGATGTGTCACTAGTAGAGTATGTGGCCTTTTGATATTGGTCTTTCTTTCCCATTTGGTGTGATGCCCTTGAGATTCAGTGCAGCTATTGACTAGATCCACAAACAATTTGTTTTCATTGTTATAATGTATTCTTTATAATGCATTACCACAGCTTATTTACCAATGCTGGTGTAGAGGGACACTTTATTTGTTCCTGACTTTTAATTACTTTAATACAGTTGCTACAAACATCCATGCATAACCTTGTGTTTACATATAACCTAGGAATGCAATTGCTGATTGTATGGTAAATATATTTAGCTTTTAAAATATCAGACTTGTTTATCAAAGTAGCTGGATAATTTCACAACCTTACCAACAATATGTGGATAGATCTGTTTACTCACATCCTCCCCTTGAGATTGTGCTTACTCTTATTCTTAAATTTCAGCTGTTTTAATAGGCATGTAGTAATAACTCATTACGTTCTTAATTTGTTCTTTCCAGAAAGCCAATATGATGGTTAATTTTGATTGACAGTATGACTGGATGAGGAGAAGCCCTTACAGGCATTGATGAATAAGCCTGTAAGAATTTTACTAGAGAGATTAACTAAGGGGGAAAGAGATCTGCCCTGAATGTAGACTGCACCATCCCATAGGGCAGGATCCCAGACTAAGAGCCAGCTGAGCACGTTAGCCTCCCCCTTTCTCTGCTTCCTAATCCACCAAGGTGCCACAAGAAGAAGGCACTGCTACCACATGCCTTTCTCTCCATGATGGACGGTGTCTGCTAATGCAGCATCTAGGATAAACCCATCCTTCCGATAGTCACTTCTTGTGGGTGTTTTGTGACAGCAACAGGGACATGTACACATGCAGCTGTGACATCAGGCACCTCCACTTGTGCTCATTGGCCATCGATCCCATCTGATCATCACAATATCTACTTTGCCTTTTGTCCATGTCCTAACTGCACTCTTAAATTACTATTGCACTTTGTCAATTTAAAAATACACCTTAGCGACTAGTACCTGGTTATATATATACTTATCGTTTGTAAATATTTTGTCCCAATGCATGGCTTTGTCACCCTATTACTTGGTTCTTTTTACTTTGATGAATGAAGTCTAGTGAATTGATTTGTTTTTTAAATGATCTGTATGTTTGCATTATGACTAAGAAGATTCCTTCACTAAGTTCTATATTCAGAAAATTCTATGCTATTTCAAAACATCTTACAATTTTATTCTATGCATTCAAGTCAATGACTCATTTTAAGCTAACTTTGTATAAAGTAAAGATTTAGTCAATTTTCCTTTTAGCCTGTTTTCTAGCTGTTCTGGAATCTTGTGTCAAAAGATTCTCCTCTTGAATTAATTCACCTTTTTTGTCAAAAAAATAAACTGACCTTCTTTGTGTGAAGCTATTTGTAACTTACTCTGTTCCACTGAGCTACGCATCTCTTCCTTTATCAATACCACACAGACTTAACTAATGCTATTTTATACAATAAATGTCCTCATTGGACACAGAGTCCCTTCCATTTGATTTTTATTTTCAGAATGACTTAACTGGTCTAATGACTTTTACTTTGCATATAAATTTTATGTTTGTTTTATGTGTATGGGTGTTTAGCCTGCACATGTGTCTGTGCACCTTGAGCATGCAATGCCCAGGGAGGCCAGAAGAGGGCATCAGATTTCCCTGGAACTGGAACTGCAAACAGTTGTGAGCTGCCATGTGGTTGCTGGGAATGGAACCCAAGTCCTCTAAAAGATCAGTCAGTGTTCTTAATCGTTGAACCTTCTCTGCAGCTCCCAAATAAATTTAAAAAATTCTTTCCATGTATCTAAAATCTTTTGCTTGAATTTTCGTAGAAACTGCATTAAGCCTTTATAGCAATCTGATGAATATTCAAGTCTTTACCTCCTTGAATCTTCTGAAATACAAACACAGATTATCTCTCCACTTGTTTGGACCTTCTTTCTTCCATTGTTGTTTTGTAGCTTTGAACATATAAATTGAACGTAAATTTGAAAATATTTTTATTAAAATTTTGAGAATTTTATGCAATGTATTTTGGTCATATGCACCCCACCTCCTCCCAGATCTGCCCCCAACTCCCTTTCCTCTCAACTTAATGTTCTCTATATCCTATCTCTTCCTCTGTCTGTGACAGGAGCACTGCACAAGGCCAAGCCAGGCAACCTCCTAGCACAGAGTGGGACAGGGTTGTTCCCCAGCCTCCACCCATCACTGTGGAACTGTGGACAGTTGATGGCTTAGGAGGGGAGAGTCCCTTAGGGGTGCGGTTCCTGGCAGGCTGAATGGCCCCACACCCAGAAGTGGATAGACAACACAGATTAAAGCATATTTTGTCAGATGTCTACCAAATCACTGATCATTTTGTTGCAACTGTAAACAGTATGGCATTTATATCCCCCCACCATGTGTCTGTTGCCTGTACACACCAGCATAATTGACTTAGGCCTGTTGTGGTTATAACTTGCTCAAGTCATCTTTCTGTAAATTCCTTGAGAATATTTTATGTAGTAAAGTCTTTCTTTCTACCAGTAGGGATGCTTATCCTTTTCCAGTTGAGCCAGAGATGATTCAGCGGTTAAGAACCATGATTGCTCTTTTAGAGGAACTGGGTTCCGTTCCCAGCATGCCCATGGTAGCTCACAACTGTAGCTACAGTTCCAGGTGAATATGATGCCCTCTTTCAGGAAATAAAAAAGAAAATCCTCTTACCTCCTTTTTGCTGCTCTGGTGACAGCTACAGCGCTGAGTGTTGCCCAGGATGCAGAGCAGCATTTCTATGCCGTTCTTCTCTCAGCACAAAGTTGTTCTGGCCTTCTCCATTAAGTCTGATGTTAACTACAAAAATTTAAAAATGTGAGTCAGAGGGATCCCCTGTATTCCTGCTTTCTCGGGAGTGTGTGTTTATGGGTGGGTGTTGTATTTTGTCAAATGATTTTTTTTCTGCATCATGTAATATGACAATCTAATTTTTACTCTTTAGCTCATACAATGATGAATTGTGTTGGCTTTTCAAAGTGTGACCCAGGCTTCCATCTCTGTAATTAAAATCATTATTGATTTTACAAATTACATATATTTATTGTATCAAGGTAGTTGCAATTGATAGCTGCAGGGAGAGGGAGAGTCAGTTTCCTCCAGTGGTGTGACACTGGGTACATCAACCACTCTTCAAGGCAGCCCCAGGAGTAGTTGGCCCACACAAATTGAATTTCATGGTTGTTTTGGTGGTGGTTGTTTTGGTTTGGGGTGAGGGGATTTGTGTGTGTCGGGGGTAGAGTTGTTAGTTTTGGTTTTGGTTTTGGTTTTTTTAAAAGAAAGAAGGAACATGAAGCTAGATGGTAAGGGAGGGGAAGGAATAAGACCAAAATAAGTCTCAAAAGATTAATTAAAAAATAAAACTAGTTTAAAAAATATAGTACTTTCTCCTAGCCTCTGAGTTCATGATAAGCAGTCAATTCTTTTCATGATCATCTCTCCCCTGTAAGTAATATAAAATATGTAATTTCTTACTGGTCACATTAAAGACTCTCCTGTCTTTGGAATTTAGAAGTTGCTCGTGATATATTCTGTTGTAGATACGTTTATCTTGTTTGGAATTCACTCTGTTTATTGAGTTTTTAGGCATAAGCCTTTGCCAAATTTGGAGCATTTTCAGCCATTGTGTCTTAGAATAAACTTTCATCCTGGTTCCTTTTGTTATCCCCTGACAGTGGTGATGTGGGTGGTGAGAGCTTTGTCCACATGGCCTGACATGCTGCTGTTCATCTTCCCATCTGTTTCCTGTCTGTATTTCAGGTTGGTTAATAATTTGTGCTTAAGCTCATTGATTCTTACCCTTACCTCCCAGATACCTCTGCTTAGCCAGTTTGTTCAGGTTTTTGTAATATTTTGTTATAAAAATGTCATCTTGTTTTCTCTGATCTTATACTTCTTTGCTAACGATTATCTATTCTTTTCTGCAGCTTCATTTGTTTCTGCTGTGGTCTCTGTCCCTGACTGAGGCATTTCTGTAGGGCTCCCCTCTACATTTCTGTTCAAGAAGTCTGGAATGTGTCCCCTTGGAACTGGGTTCTGTGGGTGGCCTGTGTTTCATTCCGGTTGATCTCTCTCTGATTGATAGGTATGATGAGTGACTTTATTAACATCCAACCATTTGGGATATTATGTTAAGATTCTTAATCTTGTCAAAATTATGGTTCTTACCAGTTCTTCTCTGACAGTGCTCCTAAGGAGAATGCAGAGGACACCCTATCATTACAGTCACCTAGAGTGGAGTTTTGGGACTTCCACTCATCTGTGCTGATATTGAGTGGGGAAAGGCTCCTTGTCACTTCTGGACATAACTAGCATCTCAGAGGACCCCATTACATTCCTTCTAATGCTACTTTCCTGGGTGAGGAGCCACATTTTTATCCCCATGTGGCCTCCACGGACACTGTCAATGACTTCATTACTGCTGGGAACTGGTGACTGTTCCAAGTTTCCATTATATCTCCTCTGACCCAGGGAAATAGGAACCTTGAACTCCCCTGCCTCATCTCCCAAGTGCTGGAATTACACTGAGCTCAACCATTCCCAGCTTTATTTGGTGCTCAAGATCAAACCCAGGCCTTTGCACATGCTAGGCAAGCATTCTACTGACTAAGCCCCATCTCCAACCCCAGAGAGAAAAGTTCTAAATGCACTGGACTGGCGACTGAATTTGTCCCTACTAACTTTAACTTTTTATATTAAAATAATTACAGATCTACAGAGCTGGAGAGCAATGTCCCAGAAAGTCCTCTGTACTGTTTACCAGTCTCCCACAGTACTGATACTTTTACAGCTGCACTTCATGTCAACACAACCACAGCCCTAGACAAGCCTTATTCAGATTTGATCAGTCGGTTGTAAATGCCCTTCCGGATTTGAGGTGTGGATGTGCAATTCCTTAATACCAGGCCATATCTGTACCTTTGTTCACTGCCACCGTGATCACTATGTTCAACAGTACTGTCACCAGGCTGCAGTTTCTCTACAGCCACCCTGCTTACCTCATTCAGGACCATTTCTTCAGTTAGGTTATTTTGTGACGATTACAGAGATAGTAATTGTCCTTTGTGAAATACTTTTAAAATGTAACATCATTTCCTTGTGGTTCACCCAAGTGTGGAGTACGGTGACAATTCACTCCTTTAATTCCTGAGCTGTGTTCTATGAATGAATGTACCATAGTTATTGAATAATTTATCCACTAAAGGATGTTCAAGAAATTTCCAATTTAGGGATATTATGAATATGTATTAATATTTGTGTGCAAGATTCTAAATGGAAATATGTCTTCAGTTCTCTGAGGTATACATACAGAGCCCAGTTGTTGGTTCATGCAGTAAGTCCAATTCAGGTTTTAAAAGAGCTATGTAATGCTTTTTTGGAGTGGCTATGATTTGCATCCCTAGTGTCAGGAGTGAGCTGGTTTCTACAAATTCTGTGTGTGTGTGTGTGTGTGTGAGAGAGAGAGAGAGAGAGAGAGAGAGAGAGAGAGAGAGAGAGAGAGAGAGACAGAGAGACAGAGAGACAGAGACAGAGACAGAGAGACAGACACACACACACAGAAAGGGGGGAGAGAGAGAGAGAGAAAGAGGAGAAGTAGGAGGAAGATCTTACTATGTGACCTTAGCTGGCCTTCAATTCGCTCTGTAGACCAGGCTGGCCTCAAACCCACAGAGATCCACCTGCCTCTGCCTCCTGAGTGCTGGGATTAAAGGTGTGCGCCACCACTGCTCAGTTTCTCTTCATTCTTATCCAGTGATTTTTATTTACTTGCTTTTACTAATAAAATTCACTCTTTCAAAATGGACAATTCAGTGGCTTCTAGAATACTCACAAGTGAAATACTTACCACTGTCTAACCACAAATTGAAATAAAGAAACCCAGTACTCACTGGCTGCCTCTTCCTACTGCAACCCGGCATCCATCACTCATGAACCACTTTTAAATTTCCTAATCTTTTGCATTTCTTTATAAAACGTTCTGAGTCCTTTTTCTGCCTGAGAATATAGAATCCAAGTGAATACAAGCAGGAACACCCTGAAGTCATGCTTTGAGTCACAGCTGCTTACTGGCTTAAGTCTGTTTGTTCATTGCAGCATCCCTTGGTGCCCAGAGCAGCTTCTGGTGCACATCTGTTGCTTCATGTTCATCTCTCAGAGTAAATGAAATAAGGGATGTGCAAATGAATGCAACAATTCCAGAAGGCCCTTGCGCTAAAGCAGGGCCTCGATTCCCACTCTTGTTAAACATCAGAATAACCCAGGAGCTTGTTACAGTGGCACATTCATAGGCTCTGTACCCATTCCTGAGTCAGAGACCCCAGGTCTGGGTCTGAGAGTATTCACTTTCGTTCAACACTCCTGTGTGTGTGTGGAGTTTTCTCCAGTCCTGCTTGGGCCTGCAGCCACTTAGACCCAAGTAAACACACAGAGACTTATATTGCTTATAAACTGTATGGCTGTGGCAGGCTTCTTGTTATCTAGTTCTTATATCTTAAATTAGCCCATTTTTATTAATCTATAAGTTGCCATGTGGCTTGTGGCTTACCGATACTTTACATCTTGCTTCTCATGGTGGTGGCAGCTGGCAGCATCTCCTGACTCAGCTTTCCTCCTCCCAAAATTCTCCTCTCTGCTTATCCTGCCTATACTATACTTCCTGCCTGGCTACTGGCCAATCGCCATTTTATTTATCAATCAATCAGAGCAACACATTCACAGCATACAGAAAGACATCCCCAGCACCTGTGCACCTGATGTGACCAGTTCTATGTCTGCATAGCTGCTGCTGCATGGGCAGCCCAAACCCCTGGCAACAGCTGGAGACATGAGAAGATATAAAAATCATTCTAACCAAAGGACCCTGCTGGGAGACTCCAAAACAAACCAGGAACTGGGTGCTTTGATGCCAAGGGGACAGAAGCTTGAATTCAAATGTGGGAGCTCCCTGGTTTGATTGAACACATTGTCTGGCCCTCCCACATTTCCTTTCTGAGTTAAGTGGTGTGAATGACAGCATTTGGTCCAAGTTACTGTCATAAGGATTAAAAGAGCTAAAGCATACCACAGACGCATGTGCACACTTTCACACATGTATGTGTGCACACACTTGCAACTGGACCATGCCACACTTCAACTTCCAATCTTCCAGGCAGAGAATGAGACCTAAGAATCTCATTAAAGAGGTCTTTTTTTAATTAAGAAATTTTCTGTTCATTTACATACCAACCACAGATGCCCCTGGTCTTAAAGGAATATATCCCCACACATCTCTGTTGTAACAGACATTTTTCTCCCACTTTTTTCATAGATTAATTTTACTAGTGTGTATAACAAGAGGCTTCCCTGTGACATCACTATAGATACATATCATTGTATCTTGCTCAGATTTTGTCACTCTGTCTTCCTGTCTCTACCATTACTCCTCTCCCTTCACCCAAAATAGCTCCCCTTCTAATTTCATGGTGTGTGTGTGTGGGGGGGGTATCATTGAGGTACTAGGATGCATGGTCGGTTAGTGTCCTACCACTGAGCTATATCCCTACCTTCTCATTTTACTTTCTTTTTGACATGGGGTCTCACTTTGATGCCCAGGCTGGCTTTGAACTCACTGTAGCTCAAGTAGGCTTTGAACTTAAAATTCTTCCATCTTGACCTCTCAGGTAACTTGCATAATAGATGTGTTCCACCAGACCTGGCTTCTCCCATTCATAACGCAGATGGCACTTGGTCTGTGTTGGGAAGCTTCCAATGCCCCTGGTCTCCTAGGGCAGCTCAGTCCTCCAGTTTCTCAGGATGCACTAAGGTTTACATCTACCTCTGTTTTGTGTCTATGCTCAGACACCCTGGAAAATAAGACAAATTTATTTCCACTTCAGAGTCTTTCTGATTAGCCAGCCTCTTAGTGCAGAGTCACAAATTACAGGTGCATTAGAGGCCAGGGAGGTGGTATTAAACAAGAGAACTGAGTGGTGAAGGCTGACAGTGCAGGTTCAAGGACCCTCATACAAAAGGCCAAATCCATCTTTTCCCCACTGATGCCTGACTTCTCCTAGTCAGATATGGATTTTTCTAGTAGATATCTGAATTTCAAACTTGTAAAGTAACCAGACTAAGGTGATGTATGTGTGATCCAGTATAATGTGTCCCATTCTGCTATCCAGTTCACAGCATTGTGTCAGTGACAAATGCTTCATTCTGAGAATGTGCCCTGTGAGATGTGTACACAGAGATGAAATTGGCTTAAGAATGCTAAACTGTCCTCTGTTGTCTCCGTTAGTGTGACCCACTGCCCTTACTGGCACACCTTGCCTCAGGTGTCAGCTCCCAACACCCCCTGTCTCCTGAGCCCCTGTACTTCTTGTGCTTCATTAAGAGAAATGGAGAACAGTGGGTTAAGCAAGTGACCGATGGGGATGTTTCTCCAGGCCTGAGTGTTTGCTTACTCTTTGGAATAAAATAACTTTGCAAATGCCCATGGGAGAAGGTGAACCAGAGGTTATGGGCAAGGCACACCCATCTTGTTCATACCCAGGCTTAGCGGATAAAGAAGGGAAATGCTTGGCTACATCCTTAGCTTCGACCTTCCTTTTGGCAAGACCAAGAGACGCTGATGGATAAAGGTGAGATCCAAACCATAGCATTTAAATGGGTCCAATCTGGGCATATCAGGAGCAAAGTGTGGGAAAGAAAGGAGGTCGGGGGAAATGGAGAGACTGAGAAAAAGGAGGAGTAGAGGGAAAATGTTTCACTTCAGAAACATCACTAAACAACTTCTGTAGACCAAGGACCTTCCACTGCAGAAGGCAGAGAAAGACATCGATTCTGTAATTTGTCCAGTTGTGACAAGTGCCTGGAAGTAAAAAGGAAGATGCAATGACATTAAAATAGCTAGGAAGAACCTTTTCAGCAGGTGCTCTGCAAGCCGGGCTTCAGATTTCTAGGCAGAGAAGGCCACACAACAAAAGCTGAGTCTAGAGGTGTTTGTGTGCTCCAGGAGCAGCCCAGGCACTGAGAGAATCTCAAGATGGGCTGAAGAGAAGCCCAGTGGAAGCAAAATGCAAAACCCTCCAAGACATCCTGCCTCTGGAGCCAAAGCAGGACACTGTCCAGGGTCCTGATACAGGGGACTGGCTGCGGCCTGGTGAAGAAATCCCTGAGGACCAGCACAAGAGCTACTCTGTCAGGATGTTCCTGCAATCATCCAGATGAACAAATGCTGCATGCACCACCACCCGTTAATTTTTTGTGGTGAACAAGACACTGCACATGAGATTTCACAAAACTTAATGGCATGCATCCATCTCAGGTTAGCCTAAGGGAAAAAACCATCCCCTTTCTCCACAGTTGAGCTGAGTGGAGGCATGCAAAGTATGCACAGACCAAAGCCAGCTCTGTTGAATCTCAGATGCTCCTGTCTGCAGTTCCTTCTTCCTTCCTGGACCTCTGGATTCCAGAGCCCTAGAAGTGATTCCCACATTGAATCAGGAACCCAGCTGTGGGAAAGTAGTGGCTGCCTGCCCTCCTGTTGAGCACTGTAGTTT
>NC_051063.1:79755271-79822711 GCF_004664715.2 Peromyscus leucopus | reverse complement strand
CTTCCTTTGACCTCCATGTTGCACAAGTCAACACATCTCACGCACATGCATGTATACACTACACATACACATATGCATGCACCACACACATATGTATACACTACACACACACACATATATGCCACACACATAAGCACATAATACATACATGCTTACACATACACACTCACACAAACAACAAACACACAAACCACACACATGCACCCATGCCTAAACACACACATACATGTGTGCAAAAGCAGACATGTATCTTCTCATAGTTATGTATCCTGAAAGTGCAAGACCAGGGTGTCAGGAGGGCTCAGTTTTTCAGGAGGCTTTAGTTGGCCATCTTCTCCCCAACTTCTCTCCTTGTGGGTATCCCCTGTGTCTCCTTCTGTACCCAAATTTCTCTTTTCGTAGAGAATCTCATCAGCTTGGATAAGGCTTCAACTTAAGGAACACGTTTTAGTTGAATTATCTCTATTAAGTCTCATTGTCCGAGTTGAGGCACATACTGAGTGCTGTGGGTGCTGTGTGTGCTGTGTGTACTGTGTGTGCTGTGTGTGCTGTGAGTACTGTGTGTGCTGTGTGTGCTGTGTGTGCTGTGGGTGCTGTGGGTGCTGTGTGTGCTGTGGGTACTGTGTGTGCTGTGTGTACTGTGTGTGCTGTGTGTGCTGTGTGTGCTGTGTGTGCTGTGGGTACTGTGTGTGCTGTGGGTGCTGTGTGTGCTGTGGGTGTTGTGGGTACTGTGGGTACTGTGTGTGCTGTGTGTACTGTGTGTGCTGTGTGTGCTGTGTGTGCTGTGTGTGCTGTGGGTACTGTGTGTGCTGTGTGTGCTGTGTGTGCTGTGGGTACTGTGTGTGCTGTGGGTGCTGTGGGTACTGTGTGTGCTGTGTGTACTGTGTGTGCTGTGTGTGCTGTGGGTACTGTGTGTGCTGTGTGTACTGTGTGTGCTGTGTGTGCTGTGTGTGCTGTGTGTGCTGTGGGTACTGTGTGTGCTGTGGGTGCTGTGTGTGCTGTGGGTGTTGTGGGTACTGTGGGTACTGTGTGTGCTGTGTGTACTGTGTGTGCTGTGTGTGCTGTGTGTGCTGTGTGTGCTGTGTGTACTGTGTGTGCTGTGTGTGCTGTGTGTGCTGTGGGTGCTGTGGGTACTGTGTGTGCTGTGTGTGCTGTGAGTACTGTGGGTGCTGTGGGTGCTGTGGGTGCTGTGTGTGCTGTGTGTACTGTGTGTGCTGTGTGTGCTGTGTGTGCTGTGTGTGCTGTGGGTACTGTGTGTGCTGTGTGTGCTGTGTGTGCTGTGTGTGCTGTGTGTTCTGTGTGTGCTGTGGGTACTGTGTGTGCTGTGTGTGCTGTGTGTGCTGTGTGTGCTGTGTGTGCTGTGTGTGCTGTGGGTACTGTGTGTGCTGTGGGTTCTGTGTGTGCTGTGTGTGCTGTGGGTACTGTGTGTGCTATGGGTGGTGTGTGTGCTGTGTGTGCTGTGAGTACTGTGGGTGCTGTGGGTGCTGTGGGTACTGTGGGTACTGTGTGTGCTGTGGGTGTTGTGGGTACTGTGTGTGCTGTGTGTGCTGTGTGTGCTGTGTGTACTGTGTGTGCTGTGGGTTCTGTGTGTGCTGTGTGTGCTGTGGGTGCTGTGGGTTCTGTGTGTGCTGTGTGTGCTGTGTGTGCTGTGTGTGCTGTGTGTGCTGTGTGTGCTGTGTGTGCTGTGGGTGCTGTGGGTGCTGTGTGTGCTGTGTGTGCTGTGTGTGCTGTGTGTGCTGTGGGTGCTGTGGGTGCTGTGGGTACTGTGTGTGCTGTGGGTACTGTGGGTGCTGTGAGTACTGTGTGTGCTGTGGGTGCTAATGGTGCTGTGGGTGCTGTGGGTGCTGTGGGTGCTGTGGGTGCTGTGGGTGCTGTGTGTACTGTGTGTGCTGTGTGTGCTAATGGTGCTGTGGGTGCTGTGGGTGCTGTGTGTGCTGTGTGTGCTGTGTGTGCTGTGTGTGCTAATGGTGCTGTGGGTGCTGTGGGTACTGTGGGTGCTCTGGTGAGGGTGTTAAGGAGTGCCACGCTTCCTTCCTTTCCCTTCCTTATTTTCCTCTTTTGATTTTCCTTCCTGTGTGTCCTGCCTCTGTCTGCCTCTGTCTCTGTCTGTCTGTCTGTCTTCTGTTTTTGTCCCTGTCTGTCTCTGTCTCTGTCACTCTCTCTTCCTCTCTCTCCTTTACCCCCTTCATCTCCATTTCCCTTCCCTCCCTTTGAATCAGCCATAAAATCAGCAAGTCGCAGTATCCTTTGTAGGCGAGGTGCATTTCTCCAGGACCCTCACAGGTGTCCTCCCCCCCTCCACATGCAGACCAGAATCACAGCCTGAGGCAGTGAAGGGAAGGAATGGGGTGGGGGAGAGTGAGAAAATGATACATTCATTCCTGATCCTTTGGCCACATGATTCTTTATTTCTTCCTCACTGTATCAGACTCTCTTGTCATTTAATAAAGTGACTCCAGGTTATGAGAGGAGAGAAGTCACCATCTCATGTCCTTTGAGCTCCCTGAGGGATTATGGGATTTTGCATAATTAAATATGAGCCATGTAATTTCCCTCCTTCCTGCCTAAGTTGTAGACTGTCTATCACTCCCTCTCTGCTGCTCAGCTCCTATTTCAAAGTGGAAAACGTGATTCAATATGAAAATTGACTCTTTCTCTACCTTCCACCCTTTGCCCCAAGTTATCTTCTACCCACATCTTACTGCTACTCCCTGCCATTCAGCCCAAATCCAACCACTTCCCAACCACAACCCACAGCTACTCAACGGAGACCTGGACATAAGAAGGCAAGCTACCTGGACTCAAAGCCTGACTCTGCTGAATATCTCACCCATCTGGGCCTCAGTCTCCAAAACGTGGGATAAACTTGAACCATTTTCTTGACGATTTCTCATGGTGGTATAAAAAGGCCTGGAATGGCCCCTATTGTAAAACATGTTAGCAATTGAGAACTGCTTTACAGCTATTGCCTGTAAGACACGGCAGTGCTGAGAAGTGACAGTCATCCATGGGGGCTCATCACGACAGGAGTATCTGACTAATCTTCCCCCAAAGACATCCTTCTGCTCCTCGGTGTCACTGGGGGCCTCTGGAGTGACCCTGACGAACAGCCTTCCTAGGGCAGATGGCATGAGAAAAGATGGCACAGATGAACCCAGGGAGTGTGGCCTGCACGCTTCTGCCTTCGCTGTCCAGGCAAGAAGAATAAAGGAATGATGCAGACCAAATATTTGCAAAAAAAAAAAAAAAAAAAAAAAAAAAAAAAAAAAAAAAATAGGGTCAGGGCATGAGGGAATTAGGAACTGTCCTTCATACTTCCCTTAAAAAAATACAACCCTGCTACGGGAAGCACCCTGTAGGCAGAATCCCACCCTGGGCTCAATCAAAAATCTAGGTTTTGCTCCTAGTGCAGTGGCCTGTGTTGAGCGAACACTCCCTCTGGCCTTCTGGAGGGCTCCCTGCAGGCAGTTCCATAAGCAGGAATCACCCTCACGTCCTTCCAGCAGCCACACTAGAATGCTCAGCGTACACCCTAGCAGGTAGAACTGGCCTGCATGGTCACACCCGGGAGCTCCCTAGGAGGAACACCTCTGCTTCCCCAGTCACAAGTAGAAACTGTCACAGAGGGTTTCCAAGCTGGCCCCCTGTCGACTGCAGTAAGCCGCTTCCTGGCACAGGCATATCTGGCCTCTTCCTAGTCCTGTCTCACTTCCTGTTGCTCCCAGTGTTCCTAGGATCTGCAAGCATCTGAACTGCCAGCATCAGAGTCCTTGCCTCAAGATCTGCTTCTGGGATGCAGACTGGCATGGCAGCTATTCAACACTCTGAAAACAGTCTCTTCAATACCCACGACAGCCAATTAGCCTACTTCATCTTGCATACATACCTTCAGCAATAGAGAGTTTACCACGTCCTGAGTTAGCCCATCTTTTCCTTAGACAGCTTTGATCACTAAAAATTGAAAGTAAAATTTCTTCCTTATGATCATCAGCCATCCATCTATACTCTGCAGCCATCAGCATATCTTGTGTGACATCACTCCAATCCTGCCCAGTACCATAGTTAGTCCTCTTTATACTCAATAGCTCAATACAATAATGAACCAGATACAAGAACACAAGTGGGTTCTGACCTGACGAGAGCAGGGGCAGGGGCAGCAGCAGCAGCAGCAGCAGGCTGATCTCTCCTTATTCCTAGGCCCACACATCTCTTTATTGTGACATGGGATTTGGTTCGCGTCTACTTCACTCTGAGAATATGACAGACTCCAAGTAACAGTCTTTGAAAGTGTGGCCAACCATTGATGGTCACAGCCAGCATAGCCTGGAATGCCCATCAGTCTTGGCACTTGTAGAGGGAAAGGAAGAAAGGCATGGTCTGAGGCAGTGATGAACAGTATCCACAGCACAGACGGTCTCCTGTGACCATTAGAAGTGATGTCTCCATCAAGCTGTACCCATCCCCCATTAACCATCCTCTCTCCCTCTCTCTTTCACACTCTTCCCAGACTCCGGTAACCACTATTCTGTTCTCTACTTCTAACATAAGCTAAGTGTTCCAGCTTCCACATATAAATGAGAACATGTGGTATTTGTCTTTCTGTGCCTGGCTTATTTCATGTAATTCAATGCCCTCCAGGCCCATCCTTGTCACTGCAAATGACAAGATTTCATTCTTTTTATAGTTTAATAATATCCCATTGTGTATAATACTGTGAAAATTAAGTCTGTAGGAAGAAATAGAGGATAGGAAATAAGATGACCTCAGCATTTTGAAAAGCTTCACCTAACCTAGGAGGTGGAGTCTCAGACCTAGCTACACGGTGATCAGAGTATAGGCAGATGTAGGCTGCATGCTTAATGGGGGTTTTGTAGCTAAGAGTAGGAAGGGAAAGGGACCTTCACTAAAGAAGAACAGGTAAGTTAGCTGTTTTCCTAGACAGCAGTTTTTGAAATTGCAGTCTGTTCTCTTTTTGAGACCACCAGGTGTCTGGGGTCAGGGTCAGCTGCCCTCCTTCTGCACTCTCTGGAACTTTGAGCTATGGGCCTTGGCTTTGGGGTGGAGTCCTTTACATGCCACATTTCTTTTATCTGCTCTTCCACCAATGGACACAGCTTGGTTCCATATCTTGTCTATTATGAATAATTCTGCAGTAAACACGAGTGTACAGATGTTTCTGACATGCTGATTTCATTTCCTTTGAATACACACTGTGTAGAGGTTGCCACTAGACTTTAATGTGTCTCCTTTTCATCTTCTCTGACATTTCAAGGTAGGAAGCCCACTGCATGGTTGGATCTGAATTACATCTTTTATGTCTCTAAACTCAGCATCAAGATTAAAAGTTGGAAGCCTTATAACAGACAGGCTTTATTCCATTTCTTTACAGAAAGAGAAACTGAAGCTTCTTAATTTCTCTTCTCACTTGCATTTTCTCACAGAGAAACTACTGGAAGGTAGTCAAAATGATTGACATGTAAGAAATGAGGATACAGGAAATGATCATCATGTAGTCCTGCCTAAACCTGACAAGAGCAGTAAGTTAAAACATAGGCACTTACCTTTCTAGAATCCCTTGCAGCTAGGATTTAACTATATGATTCTATTTTTGATTAATGGTCCATAAGGGGACATCAGCTAGTGGTCATCAAAGACCTTTATACTTCCAGAGAGGGGTGGGGGGAAACAGACAGGGATAGAAGTATGCTAGAGTCATCCACTGATTCTCCTCCTTTCCTTTTCCCAATTCAGAGCAAGTCTTGAAAAAGACCAGGAAGCTCAGAGGCCCTGAAAGGAGATGTGGTTAATAGATTAAACATGATGTAGCAGAAACATGAAAAAACTGAGTCCTGAGTGTCATTGATGAGCTACTGAGTTGTATCTTCTTTTCCAGATGTGAAAGAAAAGAATAAATTTCTCTATTGTTTAAGTCACTCTTATTTCTCACAGATAAAAACATTTTCTTCCTGAAAATATGATTTCAGACAGACTTAGATTTGTGCTTTCTACTGGTTATGAAATTCTTGGCAAGTTAAGCACCCCTCTGAGACTTAATGTCTTAGTTAGGCGTTCTATTGCTGAGACAAAGCACCATAAAGAAAAAGAAAGTTGGTAATTGTCAGGACAGGAACCTAAACAGGGCAGGAACCTGGAGGCAGGAGCTAATGCAGAGGCCATGGAGGAGTGCTGTTTATTGTCTTGATTCCTGTGGCTTGCTCACCTAGGACTACCTGACACACAAACTATCAAGCCACAACCTTCTCTGTGTAACAGTCTTGGCTGTCCTGGGACTCACTCTGTAGACCAGGCTGGCCTCAAACTCACAGAGATCCACCTGCCTCTGCCTTCCAAGTGCTGGGATTAAAAGTATATGTCACCACTGCCTGGCAACCTTTCCTTTCTTATTTATCCCTAAAATTTCACATTAAAAACATAAATCACTTTGATAAAAGCCCCAGAGTCTTCACAAATTCAAACACATTAAAATTTCAGTCTCTTTAAAATATCCAATCTCTCTAAATGTCCAAAATCTCTTATAAAAATCCAAAGTCTTTCAGCTGTGGGCTCCTGTAAAAATCAAAATTAAATTAAATAGTTTCTCATTTCAAGAGGGAAGGATCAGAACACAGTCACAATCTGAACAAAGCAAAACCAAACTCTCAACAGTATAAATAATGCAATGTCCAATGTCTGAGATCCACTCACGATCTTCTAGGCTCCTCCAAAAGGCTTGGGTCACTTCTCCAGCTCTGCCCTCTGCAGCACACACAGCTTGTCTACTAAGATTGGGCAGGCTCCACTCTACTGCTGTTGCTGTTCTCAGTGGCCCTTCATGATACAGGCATCTCCAAAACACTGGGGTCTTCTGCTGCAACTGGGCTGCACTTTCACCAGTAGCCTCTCCTGGGCTCTCTTCATGGCACAAAGCCTCACTTTTCTCATGACCCCTACTTCAATTCTGGGGTTTCCACTGCTACTCTGGCTGTACCTTCACCAATGTCCTCTTCTGGCCTCTCACAGTGCCAAGCCTCAGCTGCTCTCCATGACCCCTTCATGCCTTCAAAACCAGTACCACCTGGGTGATTCTTACACTACCAAGTTCAGCTGTCAGCATGAAGTACAACCTTGGTCACCACTGGAATCAAACTTCTGTGTACTGACTCTGAGTAAACACTACTCAGATTTCACCTCAGTGATGCAGGTCTCTTCTTAATGACCACTAAATTCATAGCTCCAGCTAACCAGGATTGAGTATCCCAGGAAAACAAAGGTTTCACCGTAGTAGTTCTGGTATCTTATTAATCATAGCTGATTCTTCAGCCCCAGCTAACCAATACCACAGATTCTTTACACAAAGGCCAGTAGAATTCTTGCTTCCCCCTGAAAAGTCACAATTCAAACCTCCATCATCTGTGCTGCTCTCAACATTCTTATCTTACAATCTCCTAGAGAACAGACCACTGAGCTCTTGACAATCTGTGGCTTTTCTAGCCCAAAGTTTCAAAGTCCTTCCACAGTGCTCCCAAAACAATATAGTCAGGTCTGTCACAGCAATACCCCACTCCTGGTACCAATTTGTCTTAGTTAGGGGTTTCTACTGCTGTGATGAATCACTGTGACCAAAAAGCAAGTTGAGGAGGAGAGGATTTATTTACTTACACTTCTACATTGCTGTTCATCATTGAGGGAAGTCAGGACAGGAACCCTGCCCTGTTTGGGTTCTGGAGGCAGGAGCTGTTGCAGAAGTCCTGGAGGGAGGGGTTGCTGCTTATTGTCCTGCTTCCCATGGCTTGCTCACTCTGCTTTCTTATAGAACCCAGGCCCATGAGCCCAGGGATGGCACCACTCACAATGAGCTGGGCTCTCCCCCATCAATCACTAATTAAGAAAATGTCTCTTAAGACATTTATTCATGTGGTGGCATGACACATGCCTTTAATCCCAGCACTCTGGAGTCAGAGGCAGGTGGATCTCTGTGAGTTCAAAGCCAATCTAGACTACAAAGTGAGTTCCAGCACAGCCAGGACTGTTACACAGAGATATCCTTTTTTGGAAAGAAGAAGAAGAAGAAGAAGAAGAAGAAGAAGAAGAAGAAGAAGAAGAAGAAGAAGAAGAAGAAGAAGAAGAAAAGAAAAGAAAAGAAAAGAAAAAAGGAAGGATAGGAGAGAAAGAAAGAGAGAGAGGAAGGAAGGAAGGAAGGAAGGAAGGAAGGAAGGAAGGAAGGAAGGAAGGAAGGAAGGAAGGAAGGAAGAAAATGTCTTACAGCTGGATCTTATGAGGCATTTTCTCAACTGAGATTCCCTTCTTTCAGATAACTCTAGCTTGTTTGTCAAGTTGACGTAAGAATAGTCAGCACATTTTACTTCACAAAATGTGAAGTAGGAAGAAGCAGAACCAATGAGCTGGCTTGTTTTAGGTATTAGACTAATGAAGCTGTGTGCATGAAGCATGTTCGGTGTTTTGTGGGTGTCTGTGCCTTTTCCTTTTCTCCCCCAAACCTGAGTGACAGAGTAATGAAAACCCCAGGCTCTGAAATCACTCAGGCATACTGTGTTTGAGTCAGGACACTTTGCTTGTGATCTCCAGCGGCCCCCGTTCCTTGTCTGTGAAGCCAGCCTGGTATAAGCATCAGCTTCCAGGCCACAGGGAAGATTAAGGAACAAGACTGGATGCTGTGGTGCACACACTGTAATCCCGGTGTCTGCTGCCCATGTGTTCAGACCTGATTTCAATCCCCAGAACTCTCGTAAAAAGCTGAGCATGGTGGCACACACTTGTAATCCCAGCTCTGGAGATCAGAGACAGCAGGTCCTGGAGCTTGCTGGCAGTCAGCCTGATAGAATCAGCCAGTCTCAGGTTCCAGTCAAAGACTCACTTTCAAAAACAAACAAACACAACAACCCAAAGTAGCCAGCTCCTGAGAAACCACACCAGACTGACATGTAGCCTATACATACACATGCATACACATCTACTAGCACTCATGTGAGCACACACACACACACACACACACACACACACACACACACACACACACACATGCTACAACAAAACTATGAATGAAGAGTAAACAAAGAATAAATTAGTTGTCCAGGTCTCAACACATGAATGTGCTACAAATTAAATATTTAATGTTTACTAGCTAGTATTTTTTATTATTTGTTAATCATTTGAGAAGAGCATTATAGTCAATAAGAAATGACTGCTGTTCCCTGCCCCCTTCCCACAATATTCCTCCCTCTGCTTAAGTAGAGCCTAATTTTGTTCCAGGCCCCCCTTTGGACATACTCCATCCCCTGGTAAGCTCAATGCAGATTCCTTAGATGAATCTGTTTGAAACAAGGTGACCCTACCTCTCAAAAGTGACTGTCTTGTGGAGCTATGATATGTGATAAAACTTTGGCATATAATGAGGATAACTGGGTGGCCTTGGCCACATTTCTCTCTCCCAGGGCAACTCCATCAGAAGAAATAGTATCATTCTTTGAGCTAATGCTTTCGCATCTACTGTATCATTTGGAAAGTCGAAAGCCTCTCCAGCAATGGGAGGAGAGAGGCAGCCTTGGGCTGCCTGGTGACATTCAGAGGAACCTGGGATTTTGAAGACTTGCTTGAATGGTTGTCTACACAGTCCTAAGTGCCATCCCACCAAGCAATTCTGTGCTTCTAGACCAGTCTGAGTAAATGATTCTATTCTCTGTGATCCAAAGCTTCCTAGCTGATGAAACTGGTCTCTGACATTGTGCTGCCCCCACCTCAAAGCTCTATGCCTGGTTTAGAAATTAGGTTGTAAAATTATAGGCTGATAGAAGTTAGAGAGTTTCTCCTGCCCCCATGACCTTAATGAGAAAGTGAAGGCCCATAGATGAGAAACAACTCACCCCATGACCCACAGCCACTAGGAACCAAAACTGTAATGTGCACCCATGTTTTATTATACTTCTAAAGCCCTGACTTGCATCGTACTACCAGTGTCTCAGAAGATGAAAGGCTGATGGTATTCATGAACATGAGAAAAATGAAAGAAAATCAAGATGCTCACATTGTCTGCAGATTCTCTGGGAGATCTAGTAATTCCCAGGAGTGTCCCGCATGCAGCCTCCAGCATACCAAGCTTGCTTACATCTGCCTAGTGTTTTTCACATCACGATATACATGGAACTAAATGCCAGAGCAGAACATAATAAACTCTCTTGAGGGACTGATTGCCCTCAGGACAAACTGTGGATCAGAGCAATGCCAGGGCCCTGGTGAAGTGCTACATGGTGGCCAGCTTGACCCTGGTATTTAAACTCGGTGTCCTCAACACTGAGCAACAAAGCCGTAGTTCCCGGACACACCCAGGGCTGGTGGGGGGCACAGAAAGAACCCCAGTTTCTGGCTGGCTGAGCCAGGAGATGCTAATATATCCAAGATCATGTTATTTCCTTCAGTTTATACAAGCTGGGGCCGATTTTGGGACTCAAGTCTCTCTAACTTGGAGTTCTCACTCTCCAAGAGAGCCAAGAATCACACAGGCAAGAGATGGTCACACAGTATAAGCCCCCAGTGCTCTGTAGTCTCTGTGCTCCTCTTCTTTCAGGTACACAGGGGGATGATGGATCTCCAATGACACAGCGGTGTAACCAGTATCAACATCAGCAACCCACTCTAAATGCCACTGCAGGAACTCTGTCGGGAGTGGCTTTGGGCTACTTAATTCCCACAATAACCCAGGAAAAAAAGACTCAAAATTTATCCAGTCAAATATCTAAGCCATGGCAGAGCTACGAATTCTCCTAAGTCAGTTCATCTAACTCTAGACTCTGGTATGCTTTTATTGTTAAACATTGAAAAAAATCCCCAGGGAGGAAAAACTCATATAACATGTTGAAAAAAAAATCAGATGGAAAAATCTACACCTCAAATGACCTCAATTATTTTCACTGAGAAGTGGGAGAAGACTGAAAGTGAACAGGATATGCAATGCTGGCTGTGGAGGTCTTCGGAGACTCTGTGAAGGGATTTATTTTCCTTTGATATATGTCTGTGGTCTTTTTTCTCTTCTACAATGAGTGCACATTACTGGGTTCTTAAATAATGAGTACACATTCTTTTTTATCGAAAATAGAGTCTTCGATCATACAACACATCCCAACCACATTTCCCTTTCCTCCGCTCCTCCCAGCTCTCTTTTTCCTCCTCCAGATCTACCCCCTTTCTGTTTCTCTTCACAAAGAAGGGAAATGTTATCCAAGAGACAACAACCAAAGATGACAAAACAAGATACAATAAGACAAGGCAAAAGCCCTCATCAAGGCTGGACAAGGCAATCCAAAGAGTCCCAAGAGCAGGCAAAAGAGTCAGAGACACACCTGTTCCCACTGTTAGGAGTCCCACAGAAATATCAAGCTAACAGCCATAACATATATGTAAAGGACCTAGTGTAGACCCATGCAGGCCCCATGCTTGCCTTTCCAGTCTCTGAGAGCTTATGTGAACCCCGCTTAGCTGGTTCAGAGGGCTGGGTTCTCCTGGTGTACTCAGTCCCTCTGACCCCTACAATCTTTCTTTCCCTCATCTTCAACAGGGTTTAGAAATCAGGGGCAGTGCATCTTTAAGCACACAGCATGAGTCCCAAGTCTGCAATGCCAGCAAATCCAGCAGTGAAGGAGATTAGGTGTGTACCAACCTTACTATGTGTGTGTACCAACCCTACTATGTGTCAGATGCTTAAAATACGGCAGTCCTGCCAATGATCCTAAGAAATAAGGGTCGGATTTCCAGCATTCAATAAGAAAGTTCAGAAGGGGTGAGACTGCACAGCTATGAATTTCAGAACAAGACTTTAGGATCTAATACTCATGTCTCTTACTCTACACCGTATCTGTTCAATGAATCCCACTAGTCCACAATTCATAACTGCCCTTTAATGATATTCCTCCATCACTGTGAAGGTGGGGGGGAATCCTTGAATTTTACCCCAAATTAGAGCTACACCTCCTCATCCACAAGAGGTCCCATAAGAGGTATCAGAAATAGGAATGAAAGTACTAATTATTGAGTATCCATCTTCTCAATCCTGTTCCCCAAAGAATAACTCTCTGGTTCTTGAAGACCTATTTAAAGAGCTCTGTAGGCATCTCCTCCATGTCCCAATATTCCCTCCAGCCAGCCACCTGAGGACAGACCAAAGAGACAAGAAAAGCAATAAGACACTCAGTGACTAGATCTTCCCTAAATAACCAAAGCTGTAAAGAGGACACTGCTTTCTACATTCCTACTATGGAAAGTTCAAATATGTACAAGTAGATAGTTTGCCAGCCCCATATGGAATGCTCCTCAGCAGCTATCATCATGCCCCATATTTATATTTTTTATTTTATCCATACCATATTTTCACCAGGTCATTTTAAAGCAAACCCAGACACCAGGCCATTTGAACTTAATACTTTAATGTATTGTAAATTGTAGATGAACATTTTATGCTTCAATATGATGATTATACCACACCTTACAAAATTCTAATTCCATCCAATACGCAATTTCAATATGTGTGCTTATGTGTAGCAATATAAACAGAAAGATGTGGGTGATGGCTTTCCCAATATAAGCTAATAGAAGGTTCATTCATTGTATTAGGTTTTTGTGTTTTTCACATACCAGCAAAGGAAGACAACAGAGTGTTGTCCAACCAAAGTATGTGGTTAAGGACACATACTTTGGGTTCAAGATTAGGCCATCATCAAAGGCTTGAACCTTTTTGAGAGTGGAAGAGGCTACTATTAATAAACTACTAGGAAGAGCAAACTACAAACCAAGGCCATCGAGAGGAAACTGTATAGAGACACACCCTCCCCTGTCAGGTGTAAAATGATGCTCACCTCAGGCTTGCAAGGTTGCTTCTTTGTGGGGTTGGTCATGTGCTCCTCCACCCTACGACTTCCCACAGATGAAGCCTGCAAGGGGAAGTTCTACCCAGGCTGACCTGTGTATGGCTCTAAATAAGAGTTGTTCTTCTGTATCAGCTCCTCCATACTATGTAACACAAAAATCACAAACTTAGTAGGAGAAAAGGTTTTGTTTGCTACTTAGAGCTCTGGATGCCAGACATCTGAAGTAGAAGTCACTGTGCTTGTGGATGACTTCAGGCATCTGACCTGGAGACTCTGGAACCTAGAGTATCATTTTCTTTTCCCTTCCAACTTCTAGGACCTACCAAGTGCCATGGTTCAGGATCTTCCTCCACCTTCAAAACCAGTAGTGAAGGGTTGAGTCTCAAAATGTTCTCTCTCTTGTTCAGGCTCTTTGCTTGACTGCCACACTGAAGGACACTGGGTGGCAACATCATATCCACCAAAGACTTAGGATCACTGTCTTATCTTAAGACCAGCTTGTTAGCAACCTAATTTCTGATTCCACAATAGTTCCCATGGCATTCATCTACTATGCTGGCCCGGTGACAATTGATGTGGTCTTACATGGTAAAATTAGCATCTCCTTTGGGAGAAATGAGTAACTATAATACATTAGCCAACAAAGCTCTATAGACTTAGATTCTCATGATCCTTTCTACCATCTCTTCCTATGGCCCTTCATTCATGGACCCTAACCTCCCCTTGTGCACCAATAAAGGGGACAGCAGAGTTCTGCTAATGAGGGCTCATTTGGGGCTCATACTCACTGACCATGTGGCTGGGGAATACCATGAACCTTGATGGTCTTTGATGTCCTCTCAGTGAAGAGAATGATAATCATTTCAGGGCAAATCAGGTGATGACTGAAAGAGTTGAGAACCACATCTGGCACCTAGAATGCTCTGCATCACCAGTAGTATTAGCAAATGATAACCATGCCCTGATCAGCCTCAGGTGAGAGATCATCTGTTGCAGCTGCTGCCTGGCCTCTGCTGGGAGCCTGGGCCACTGATGTAAGCCTGTTTGGCTACACACAGCCCTATTCTTCACACCCCACGGATGTTGCTGTGGAATCTGTTAGTTCTGAAGCCAACCACGCTGTCACATCATTTCCATCCCACTCAAAGCAGTTCTGACTCAGGGAAGAGAAGGTGTTCCCACCAGTGTCTCTGAGTCTATAACTAGGGTTCTGACAAAGGATTGAAGGTTGGAGTGGCATCCAGAATGACCCACAGTCAAGGCCACATACTCAGATGGAAGCTAACAGTGAACATCGGCTCTGAATTAGAGAGCAGCCTGGCCTGGAAGAGGCTGCCAGCAAGGAGATTGGAATGTCCTGAGGTCAAGTGGCTCTCGGCAGGTCACCCTGCTGACCCTCAGGTCTAGCTTGCTTTAGCCTTTAGCCAGCATGAAGACAACACTCTTCCCACTCTGTGTCATCACCAAACACAGGACAGGAAGAAGGCACAACACCAAATCATTGTCCCCCATATTCTTAGACGAAGGACACGGGCCACTGAACAGAGGCCCTGGCATGACTGTTAACCATGAGAGAGCTGCCTCCAACAGGTTTGTGTATTTAAAATAGTTCTGCAGGCCCTGGAGCCCAATCAGAGAGCTCTGTATCAGTGTCCATGAACTTCAGTGAGAAGTTTAAAGACAAGAAGCAAAGATATAGAAGTACACATACATACACAAACACACACATATGCATACACACATATGTATGCATACACAGCATAAACATATATGCATGCATACACACAAACACATATACACATATAAATGTACAATAGGCAGTAGAAAAATACATAAACATGCATACACACATACACACATGCATAAATATATAACACACACATATGTATACAAACATATACATATGTAAGTATAATACACACAATATGCACATGTATACAACATAAAAACATATATAAACAATACACATGAATACTCATCTATACATATAGATTTACATATATGTGCATGTATATGCATGCACACATACATATACACATGTACACACATACATACATAAACATACATACATGTATATGCATATTCACAAATATACATATATGTGCATGTACACATTACATCCAACACACTTGCATACACACATATGTATATTAATATACATATACATGTGTAGATACACATATACACATATACATACATATGCACAAATATGAATTAAAATTACACACTACATACACATGTTTATACATATGCACATCTATATATGTGCATACTCATGTGCACATATATACATGTATGTGTATGTATACATGCATACATGTGAACATATACATATTCACACACATATACAGACACATAATACATATTATATTGGCTGGTTTTTGCCAACTTGATACAAAGCTAGACATACCTGATAATAGAATCTTCTGTCTTTGTTTGCTTTTGTTTTGTATCTGTTTTGTTATTTTTGATATTAGAATATAAACACCATTTTCTCCTCCCTCCAAACCCTCTCATACACCCCTCTTTGTTCTCTGTCAAATTCAGCTCTCCTTCTTTCATTAATTGTTGCTACATTTACATATATATAATTTTGTATATATATTCTAAATGTAACCGTGTAAAATGTTACTTTTCTGTATGTTTTCAGGCTTGGCTATTTGGTGTTGAATGACTAATTGATGTGCTCTTTCCTGTTGAAGATTATTTCTCTCATTCTCAGCATTACTTAATTATTTGCAGTTCTTTGTGTAGGGCCGAGGTCTATGGTCTTTCCCCGTCCACTCTGGCATGTTTGCTGTTGTCCTTGTCCAGCTCATGTTCAGGCAGCCATGTTGGTGGGTGCATCTTCTGAGATTCCTGGGAGACAGAGTTGCACAGCAAACCCCCTGCTCCTCTGGCTCTCACAGTCTTTCCTCCAAGAAGAAGAAAAAATGGCTCCAGATGATTGGCCTGTGGGCATCTTCCCCATCATGACTGATGTGATAAGGACCCCCCCCCCCGAGGGTGGAGCCACCCCAGCAGGTGTCCTGGTCTCTCTATAGAGACCAGGACAGTCAGTCGCATTTGTTCACAGCCTCTGCTTCAGTTCCTGCTGCCAGATTCCTGCCTTGGTTTCCTCTCCAGACACTGTGACCCAGGATATGTAAGCTGAAATAAACCCTTATTTCCCCAAGTTGCTTTTGGTCATGGTGTTTTATTTCAGCAGTAGAAAGCTAACTAAGACACATATATACACAAATACATGCATATATACATACATATAAGTGCATAATTCTACATATGTACATTCCCATGCATACACATACACACAGGCATATATATGATATACACATATACATTTGTACACATACATACACACAAACGCAGATTCATACACATGCACATGCACACATATATGCCTACAGCCATCTGCATATATCACATACATGCAAAATCATGCATACACAGGCATGTGCCTACACTATATATGTGTGTGTGCATTCCTACATACATGCACACATGCATGTTTATATATATATGCACACACATAGTCCCACATGTGCACACATATGCATATACATTTAAACATGCACACATACACACATGCATGTACATGCACACATAGATGCTGCTACGGTTTGCATATGCCCCCTTAATTTCCTGTTTTGGAAACTTAATCTCTAAAGCCACATGTTGATGGACTTGAGAATCAGAACTTTTGGGAAGTGACTGGGCCAAGAAGCCTTGTCCTCTTGAGGGGTTAATCTCCTGTCAGGTAGGCGGTGTGGCAGGAGTGGCTGTTACAAAGCACAGGCTTCCTGGCACATTTGCACTCTCTCATCACATGATACTCTCTGCGTCCATTATGACCCAGAAAGACCCTCACCAGACACCAAATCAACGTTAGTCTTCATGGTTCACTGGCGTCTTGAACTGTGGGTCTGGCAAGCTTCTGTTCTCTATAAATTACACAGTGTGGTGCTCAGTGATAGCCACAGAAAACAGACAAACACATACATATGAAAATATTCACACACACACACACACACACACACACACACACACGTATGCGGGCACACACACGCACCACGTACTTAATTAGAAACTCAATGTGCATTCGGAGTCAGATCAGGAAGCCTTTTCTAACAGACTCCTTCCACCCCTTGACTCACCATCTGCCATGTTGGGCTTTCAACCCCCATCCTCTTGTGCCCCACCCCCAGCAGATCCTGCTTTCATGTGGGGAAACTGAACACTTGGAGCGGCTAAGGAGGCTGGGCAAGGATAGGTGACAGTGTGATGACTCCCAGCACAGAATGAAGAGCGCGATCATATCTTCTGGGTGAGAAACTTGTCTTCTCGCTGAAGAACAGAGTGGCTGGATACTGGACAAAAGTCCTTTGATAGTTGCTTATCTTTAAATCTTTCCCTAAATGGCATCATTTCTTTTAAATGGGCTAAGCGACTATGAATAATTAGCAATTAATAATTATTATGCCTCATTAACTTAATAAAGGATTATATCTTTATAGAAAATTCAGAGCTAATTGGAAATGAAAGTTAACCCGTGCTTTATGGATTTCTACAGAGGGATATGCCCTTCAGAGCAGATGCCCAGAGACTAGAAAACGTTACCCACCTGGGGCCATTTTCCTCAAACCTCTGACCTCCAACCCAGTGGGACTGGGAAAATCATTCCTGAGCCCAAACCTACAAGGATTCTGGTATCTAACCAAAGTCTCAGGAAGCAAAATACACTAAGAGCCCAGTTAACAGCTCACCAGGGGTGTCTGCTGTGACCCAGAAAACATAGAATGCCTGGGAGCGTGGGCAGCTGAGGTCTCAGAGAGCTGCAGTTTGCAGAATGGTCTCTTTGGAAAGATAAATGCAGGCCAGGCTACCCTTTGCACTGGGACAAGGAGGCTGGAGAGATAAAACGTCTCAGAGCACTTGTGAAGGGCCCTGAGATCAGGGAGCTACCTTCACCGACTGCCAGCTCTATGGCCCCTGCTCCTGTCGGCTGGGATGACCATGCAATTCCTTGACACCCACACTTTTGCAATTCTCTTGAGGGTTCCACTGCTGCTATTTCATCTTCTTTTGAGACAGTGTGTCCTGTAGCTTAGCTGGTCTCAAACTACTGGGCGAAGGAAGGCCTTGAATTCCTCCTCCTCCCACTCAGTGGCTCAACTGCCAGGGTTACAGAATTTTTTTTAATTAATTAGTTAGCTAATAAATTACTTTTTAATTTATGGTTAAAACTAGGGTCCCGTGTATGCAGCCCTGGCTAGCCTGGAATGCCCTTTGTAGATGAGGCTGTCCTGGAACTCACAGAGGAGCCACCTGCCTCTCCCCTTGCTTCAGGGATTAAAAGCATGAACCACCACCCTTGCCACCACATCAGTTCTGATCTCCCCAGAGAGGGACTTCTGAATGGCAAATCTGATGAGTTACCCCCCTCCCACCTGCTGAATGTTCTTTTCTGTGGCCTTTGAGGCCTCTGCGACAGAGCCTAGAGGAAGAAGCCTGCTGAGCATCCCAGCCTCTGTCCTCCCTCCTCCCTGCAGGATGGTGATGCAAAATATTACAGCAGGGACAGTTGCCATCAGACATGCACCCTTCAATTTTGGACTTGCAGGGTCTTAAACTCCGTTGTCGTCTTGAACACAAATGGACTAAGGCATGTGTCCTCTACTCAAAGCTGGCCACACAGACAAACAGGACCCCATAGGAGCAGAGCAGACTCCTCATTCCTCTGCTACTGGAGAGGTTGATACTCATCACATTGTAACACAATGGCCATCAGCTTTTGGTTTGGGCACTGAGAACCCTTCTAGATTTGGGTCTTGGCCACATGTGCACCAAATAAGCACATGGAGCCTGTGCAGGAAGCCTTGCAGAGCAGGGTGCAGACCCCAGCAGCCTCTTCATCTTGACTCTTGTCTCTCAGAAACAGCTCACTTGCATGGAGGCCCAACCACAGGGGCATGACATTATTCTACCCCCGGTCCTTTGTGTATGCCCTGCTCATCTCCTAGACATTCCCTGAAATCTCTGTTTAGCAGCCAACCCTCCCTTGACTATGCAGGCTTTAAAAACTTCCCAGCTTTACCCTTGCATCTTGCTTCCCTTTCTTCCTAGGCCACCCTGCTGATCTGTTTCCTTGCTTAGTGTTCATCTACTGCTGAAAATATGTCCCCATGGGGCAAGTCCCTTGTTTATCAAGATACCTTTAATAATGGAGGAGTGTGTGGAGCTAGTAGATATTAAATGTAAGTGTGTTAGATTCATGAATAAACAGATACATAAATAAACAATTGACAGCCACTGCAGGGGCAGAAAACTATCAACAAATGCTCTCTTGACCACTGAAGATTCTACTCAGAAGAAAGAGGTCAGGAGTCCAGGCTTCCCTGGATTTATTTTGTTAAGATTCCCAACCTATCAAAATCAGCCCACAGTGCCCTTTTAAAATGTATGTGGCAAGCACAATGATAATGAATGTTTAATGTTTAATTAATGTTTAGTATGGCCAGCCTATTAGCCTGAAGTTAGATTTATAATCCAATCTGCCATCTTGATGAGACAGACTGATGTCATAGCACCAAAGTCTTAGGCATTAACAGGCCCTCGGGGGCCTTTCTGACATCTATTCCTTGAAGAGCTCTCACTTAGTACTCAATAAACCCTGATGAGAAACAGACTGAACCAGGCCCCAACCTGAACAAGTAAATTCCCAGTTGCTGGACTCAGTCTACAAATGCCCATTTCACCTTTATCCTATATAAACTGGTATTGATGGAGAATAAGATAGAAGAGAAACAGAAAGCTGGGCTGCCTCCCTCGCTGGAGTCTCTCCTGGGTAGGCAGGGCAACCAATGGAATTGTGCACGCAACAGCTCATGCACATACGGACCACTTCTCCACCTCCCTCTGCTCCTCTTTCTCCTCACCCCACCTTCCATCCTTCAGTGAGTCTGGGTGTACCTGGCTCTAGAATGACAGTGTGCTATTGCTCAGGCTTATTACTAACTAGCTCTTACACTTAGATTATTAACCCATCATTTTTATGTCTGTTTAGCCACATGGCTTGGTACCTTTTCTCAGCATGACATTCTCATCTTGCTTCCTCTGCATCTGGCTGGCTACTCTGACTCTGCCCTTCCACTTCCCAGAATTCTCCTAGTCTGGCTCTCAAGTTCAATCTCCCTGCCCAGCGATCGGCCAATCAGCTTTATTATTAACAATGATAATAATCCACAACATTTCTCCCTTTTTGTCTAATTAAAAATGAAGGTTTTTAACCTTAACATAGTAAAATAATATATAACAAAACAATTAACAAGCAAGAATTACAGTTACAATATTTAGTCTATTTTTATTTGACAAAATTAGAGAAAACATTCAATTACCTATTTTATCTTGGTGAATCTAAACTTTTATATCTAATTTATCTTTTATCATAACTAAGGAAAACTATAATTATAACTATCAGGTATTCAAATCCATCAAAGACCCCAGAAGGAAATAATATTACCTGAGTAAATAGGAAGTGCATTGCAAGCAACTTCCAAAACTCTAGGAATGACAGAGACATCTGGCTGCCTGGACAGTCACCCAATGTTCTATAATGTTGGGGCATCCATCTTCAGCCTACAGGCCTAGTGTATCTGGCAGATTTTTCAGAGAAGCAGGAAATCTAAAGGACTGTCCTACCTATACTGGCAAAGTTCATTAGTTGCTTTCCTCTGTGTCCTGCAGAATTCTGGCAGTTTCTTCTGTGAAGCAGGAACCCTGAAGGACCATCCTGCCTTGTTTTTGCAAAGTTTAGTGGTTACTTTCCTATGGGTCCTACATGTCCAGTTTACACAACATACTGCCAAGCAGTCCAGGCAAAAGCAGTTTCTTACCCAAATGGCTAGCCTTGCCATATTGAAAGCAAACTCCATAAGGAGTTTCTTTGATATCCATCATCCTCTTTGAAGTAATTGGTGCTACCAAGAGCAGACGTGTCTCACTGTCCAGAAAAGTCTAAGTTATTAAAACATTTTAAATGCCATATTCTGTAGTTCTTTGAAGTGTTTGAAGATTATCTATCTATCTGAAATATATTTCTGTAGACCTAGAAAACCTAACATGACATTAAGTTTGACTATTATAGATCGCTAACTATTAATCTATGCTTTTTAATTATACATTATTGTAGCTGGAGAGTTTCTCTCTGGGTCCTACCAAGCCCCAGCAGTCCTATAGCCCACTTATAAAATAAACACACAGACGCTTATATTATTTAAACTGCTCAGCCATTAGCTCAGGCAGGCCTACCATTGTCTAGCTCTTATACTTATACTCAGCCCATTTCTGTTAATCTGTATGTTGCCACATGTTCCGTGGTTTTACCTGCTGCCTTTACATGCTGCTCCCTGGACGGCAGGCTGGTGTCTCTCCTCTCCGCCTTCCTGCTTCCCCCATTCTCCTCTCTGCTATACTTCCTGCCTGGCTACTGGCCAATCAGCATTTTACTTATCAGTCAATCATAGCAACATATTTTTACAGCATACAGGATATCCCACAGCACATTATATTTTAAATGAGCTGCATAAACATAATATCCTAAACAAGAGTAAAAATATACATACAGTATAACAAAATTAACTTTAAATTTGTATCAATAAACCAAAATTCATACCAATGTAAAATATGTAACATTAGTAGTTGTTCTTTGGATTAAAGTAGATTCAATAATCTATCCTTTATCCTATTTTTATATCTCCCTTTTCTTTTTTGAACAAGATCTCTGAATCTAATCTCCTTTGTTCAGCTTCTTTTCTGACCATTACCAATAACAACTTGTAAACAACCCCCCTAAACAATGACAAACATCCACAATCTATATTTTTGGGGTGTGGGCATAGTTCTCTAGACTACTTCCTGTTGATTGGGGGCACTGGTAATCTTTGAGAGACCCTGAGAAAATTTAGGGTTATAGTCACGTCCTGACTGGAGTATTATGTGATGCTGAATCATCTCAGCCAGCAGCCTTGAGGCCATTCTGATGCAGAACTCAGAGGAAACTGCAACAGAGGTACTCTGAAATGTTGGATCATCTGTGTCATCCATTCCCATCAGAGATTTTTTCATGGGGTCTTCCTCTATCAAATCTGATCATCTTTAACTTTGAATGAATCCATAGCCTCTCATTTCCTACGGAAACAAAAACAAAACCTCTTCCCCAAAGTGGCATACTTTTTGACTTAAATTTTGGAGTCAAGATATTTTTTAAATATATCGATTGGTTTAATCCAGCAGTTTCCATAATCAAATGTCTCATAGCAGTCAAAAATTTTAAAGACAACACAATAATATACATAATCCAGATTTTTTGTGCATTTTCTATCCTCATGTGGCTTATTTTCTTTATATTACTTTACTCCCCTTTCTAAGGACTTTGTTTTACTATTTTAAATCTATACTTTTAATTTAAGGTTTTATATATATATATTCTTTTCTCTCTCAAGCCTAAGCATATCTTTTAAACATACTGTGACTCATTTTGAGGCCTTTTTGTCTGAATCTGTTTTTACTGTGTTTCTTAACCCTTTTTGTCTGTATGAGCAAAAGCTAAATCTGTCGTGCAGCATGCTGCCAGAGCTTGTGCTAATAGTTTAAGCTTAAGTCGGTAGGCAGCAGCTGGGAGAAGCCTCTCTGTACCGTGCCCCCCCCCATATACCACCCCCTCCCACCGTGTGAGAGACTGCAAGAGCCTTCCATGTGGCTTAGCTCACAGTGTTTGGCGGCCAGCTCCATCTCACAGGCAGCTGCTTAGAGATGCATCTCTGTGTTGCTGCTGGCATGGGACTGTGAGACTAGGAAACCCAGCGCAACACCATTTCTGTGCGTTCAGAACCTTTTTTAAGATTTCTCAGGTCTCATGTGGATCCATGCCGGATGGTGGGCACCATATGTAAAACAGAGGCTTTTCTGTCCAGCCCGGTCCTGTAGCCTCTTTTAAAATCTCCCACTCAAATCCCAGCTAGCTTGTAGTGCAGAGAAACTAGCCAAGAACACAAGGAACCCTCTCTACAGTTCAGGTTAGCATGGGTGTCAGTCTACTGGGGAAAAAAGGCATTGTCAAAAGCAGTGGAGATGGTAGAGAAGAGCAGTTTTAAAGACTGGTAGCTCTGTCTGGCAAATGACAAAGCCTCCTGAAATCCCATGCAGAGAATCTGAGAAAGAGGCAGAGACTAGGCGCCATCCCACTCTGAGGGTGGGAAAGTGGTGCACATGCTCCAATCTATGCGCCATTCTGGACCAAGCAGGGCAGTAACTGAGGTGTCATGGGAGGCACACACGGAGCCATCGGCACAAGACAAAAGCCCACTGACACAAAGGGCTTAAATGTAGGCTCTCATCAACCCCTGACCAAGCAATGTGCTACACCAGCCCTGTGACCACTGTTTCCAGATGCAGAGCCAGCTGCTCTGTATGTGACAGACAAAGTAAGTCAAGAGAGAGGTTGTTGTGGCAAGGGAAGGTAATTTTATTCCAAAAACTATCTGAACAAAATCATGGGGCATTCTTGTACAAATCTCGCTCCTAAAGGGTTGAGGAGGATGAAGGAAGTGAACAAAGAGATGGAGATAAACTCAAGAAGTTAGTTTTGAATTGCAGAATAGGAATCATGAGGGCCAGCAAACCATCACTAACTGTCCCAGCCTATAACTTTTTTGTTTGTTTGTTTTTGTTTTGTTTTTTGTTTTGCTGATGTAGACAGTCATCAAACTCTACAGTTGACAGATTACCTAAAACCAAGAATGCAGGTTGCTAACAGGCTGTAAAATTTCCTGTCCACACCCAGCAATGGTGCTGGTGGGCCATGACTTGTTAGCAAGGCTCTGTTTTCTAGAGATAATAAAGTGTTTCAATATGGTGTCAACGCCACAGCACTAGGAAGCTGGAATTTACAAATGAAGCAGAAAGCACTCTAGTCACCACTAACAGTGTAGAAGACCTCGTGCACAAGGCTGTCCTCTCAGGGGCAAAGGGGGAAACTCTGAGCTGCTAGTCTTTGGTTAAATGTAAGTCAAAATTAGTAGCTCCTTGAATTTCTATGTCAGCTTGAAGCCACACACATACAATGACATAGAAATTTCTCACAAGTTAAGGGGATGTTGGAACAACTGAGTAGCATATGGCTACACCAGTACAAGGGCAGCCAAACAGCAGCAGCAGAAATATCAGCATGGGAAAAATCTGAGGAGTCATCAGAGGCAGCACACTGACAGGCTTCTAAGAAAACCACATGGCCAAGCCAAGAATGCCCACATCAAGCAGCGTTACAAGATAATGTCTAAGGAAAGTATTCTTGATACATAGGAATGAAAGTAAGTAATAGAAATTGTTGTGGGATATTTTGATTGCATTCTGACATTCCCAACACTAACAATAAAGTTGAATCAGAGGGCAGAGCTAGCTACTAGCTAACTAAAATTATCCATAGAGGTTTTGGAGGACCAAGAACATATAGAGAGACACAAGAAGTAGTTGGGTGGGGCTTAGAAAGATTCTTGGCTTTTTTGGATTGAGGAAGGAGAGAGAGAGATAGGAGTTCACTGGTCACTTCTCTGCCACTTCTCGGATCATTCAGGTTTTTATCCCAATATCTGACTCCTGAGTTTCTATCTATAAAGAAGAATTAGATAAATGCTTCAAGAAATGGTCATGGAAGGGGTGCAGAGGGTGGAATTAACTGTGAAAAATACCCAAGAAGTTATTATGAATATGCTCAAAGAACTAAGGAAGCTGTCCAGAAAACATTAAAGGAAAATTCGAATGAAATACTTCCCTAGGCAGACATACAAATGTTTAAAGGAACTCTACAGAAGTTCTAGAGTTGAAAAATACAATAACTAAAGTGGAAAATTCACCATGGAGCTCAAGAATGGACCTAAGCACAAGGAAAAAAGATTAGAAAATCAGTAATAGTAAATTGATAGTAAATCAATAGGCATCATGCCTGGTGGAGGGCCAAGAAAACACAAGAGGGAGCTCCACAAGCTGACCCCAACATGTGAGAGCAGAAGGCAGAGACCTTAAGGGAGCAGGAATAGAACTGAGATGCCCACCAGCCCACAGAGCAAATCCCACACAAACAAGAAGTTCTGTAAGGCTTCCAGGGCAGATACAAAAAGGCTGTGGTCAGACACATCAGAGGTAACACTGAAACCCCAAGGAAAAGAAACTCAAGGAAAGTTTTGAAAACCACACAAGAACAAAAGAACTCACTACTTCCAAAAGAGCCATTAACAACATGTTTATCTGAAAAACAGAGGCAAGAAAGCAGTGTGGTGGAGTGTTCAGAATCATAGAAACCACATACTAACACACATTGTCCACCAACACAGATCCAAAACTAAATATTGGAAGAAAATATTGTCAGGTAATCGAGCATGAGAGACCTGCTTCACAAGGATTCTAGAGGAAGGCTAGAAGCAAGTTACTCCAGTTAAATCATGGACAAGGCAAGCACATGAACATAACCGGAATTCAGCAGGGCTGTGAATGCTTGTAATTCCAGCACTCAAGAGGCTAAGGCAGGAAGACCACAGGATGGAGGCTAGCCAGGACAGTCTATACTCTGTCTTAAACACACACACACACACACACACACACACACACACAATTATGCAGGCAATTATAAAAGACAGTATATCCCATTTTTATTTTCCATTGACTTCTTTTTTAAAATTGCACAATGCAGGATACAATCACGGGCCACGTAACATTTTGGTCAGTAAGGCACCATGTATGCAATGGGCACTCACAAGGTTACACTGCTTCACATCACTGCCAGCACATGCCATGATGTTCATCTAAAGATGCAATTTTTAGATACATCCCCCCTGGATATTAAGTGACGCAGGAACATATATGGATATATAAACATATTATACCTGTATAATGTAATGTTGGACCTATAACCTTCAGAATGTGTTTGACAACATCACAAAGAAGTAGGGCAGAAACGAAGTGCCCAAAGAGGGGAACAGCATCTCCTCAGATGACTCATCAGAATAAAAGAAGTAGGGAGAGCAGGAGCAAGCAGGAAGCACGCTGATTCAGCAATCCCTGTAAGCCTGTAATTGCTCCCCTCAGTCTTCGGTTCCCTCAAAGCAGATTCTATCAAGCAATAATGAATTGTCGATGCGTTTGTCACACACAGAGGTGTGAGATACGGGATAGCAATAGTACAGAACTGGTAGAAGGGGAGCCCATGTAGGAAGCTTCACAGTGGGAGGGGGACGGGTCAAGGTGTGGGTGAATGTGATCACGATACACTGTATACAGTACGAAATTCTCAAAATTAAAGCGCTAAGAAAAAGCAGGACGTGTTTATATTCCATCACATCTGAGTCACTATACATCCCAAACAGTATGTAATATCAGGCGTTCCACAGCAGCTAAAATACTGAGTGTGGGAAGAGTGGAAACGCTGCCTGAGGAAACACTCTGTTTCATAATGAAGGACAGGAGAAGTGTATACATGCCAGACAAGCGGCCAAAGCACAAGAGAACCGAGGTAAGTCGACCCTGAGAATAATAGCGTCAGATGAAACTTATCACACACTTCGATTGAATGCCAGAGACAGTCAGGTCAGACCACCCTGGGCAGCCTATAGGAGACACAGAGTCCTAGTCACAGAAACAATTAGTGGAAAAGAAAGGGAAGGTGAGGAGAAGAGAGGAGGAGGGGAGGAGAGGGGAGGATTGGAGAGGAGAGAGAGGCCAGGCAGACAACCATGAAAAGACCAGAGAGAGGGAAAGGGGTGTAACCCAGTGGGAGAGCACTTGCCCCACACTAGTTCCCCAGGAGTGTAAAATGAAAAGAAAGGCAAAGTCTCATAAGACCCTGCCCCTAGATGAAGAGATATGGCCAATAAGTAACTGCTGAGAGAGAAAGAACATCAATCAGTCCTCTCCAGGGATGAGTCCCCTGAGAGGTTATCCAGTCCCAAGTGGTCAGCCCTAAACACATGCACATATGAGCAGCACTAAATAGACTCAGCAGGATACATACACACATATAGACCAATAGTAATTAAAGAGGAGGTCCTAAATTTGAGAGCTGGGAGGAGTTAAAGGGGGAAGGGGAGTGGAAATGTAAATGTAGTATTTAGTTATGAAATTCTCAGTTTTTAAAAAAATTTAAAAAGACTATAACACATATATGCATAAGAGACCAAATAAAATTCTCTATTAGAGATATTTCATGAAGCTAGGATGTCCAGCCTGACCTGAGGATAGCAAAATTACTGGCATCTATAAAAAAAAAAAAATGAATGAAGTAAATGTAGCAAAATGAAAGGAAGAGATGGTCAACTCCAAATGAATAGCTGTGCACTCCAGCAGCTCACTTTCGTGGATGTGACGCCTAAGCAAAGGACCAAGGAGGATGTATAAGAGCTGGATAGCACTAGAAACCAAAAGACCTAACAGACCGACCATGGGAGACCTGACATGTCAACAGCACTCCCGCCAGCAAGGGCCAGATGTGGGTTCTTCCCCAAGAGCCATTTGCTGAGCCTCAGAAAATGCCCCCAGGGAGCTAGAAAAGGGTTGACACCATGCAAAGAGGAATCTTCCCAGGTTGATGGGTGAAATTAGAAGCCAACAGCAGTTGAGAATTGTGGAGTCCACAAAATCATGAAGAGTTGAAGACAGTCTCCCAAATGATGAATGATTGAAATCACAAGGAGATTGAAAAATAGCTTTAGTTAAACAAATCAAAATTGCAACATATAAAAATATATAGGGCACGTTGCTCAGAGGAAAGTTTAAGTTGTAAACACCCATATTGAAAAATAGAGAGGGTTAAAGTCAGTCACCTGACCTCCCACCTCTAGAAGTCAAAAGAAAAAAAAAGACAAAGAAAAAAATTGAAAAGATTCAAGTGTACACATAAGAGCCATGGGCTAGAGCAACAGGGAGAATATGGAGAAAACCACAGAACTTCTCAGAAAAGATAAACTTCATGTACAAAACCTTGTAAACATTCACAATACCTTAAAAACATTGCATATGCTTTTTTCAGCTAGACTAACCTTGAAAGCAAAGAGAGAGAGGAATATTGGTAGTAGGCATCAAGACTCAGGAAGCAAGGTTATTGTTGGCTTAGAACCTAGGGGAGGTGGAACAGCAGGGGGCGGGCACTGACACTGTGTGAGTCAGCTTTTTTTTGTTTTGTTTTGTTTTGTTTTTTGTTTTTGGTTTTGGTTTTGGTTTTTTTTTTTTTTTTTTATTGTCGCAAACACCTGAGAAGATGGGCTTTATCTGGGCTCTCTGTGTCAGTCCACAGTCACTTGGCTCCATTGCTCCTAAGCTGTGGGAAGCAGAAAGTCATAGCTGAGAATACTCAGTGGAACAAGGCAACCTGCAAACAGAGAGAAGCCAGAGTGGGTGGGGTTGTCTATGCCCAAGCAATCGTCCACCAGTCACCTATATCATCCAAACCCACTAACATTTCAACAGTCTCCCAAAATAACGCCACCATCTAAAAACTAAACCTTTAACACAGGAGTGTTTGTGGGACATTTCATATTCAAACCCTAAAGACTACTGATGGATGCAAGGTAGCTTTCAGTGCACACAAAAATAGTTAAATTTAGATGGTTGTCTTGGTTTGGCAGCTTTGTGAATATACTTGTAAAATATTGAATAATTCAATTGATGTAGATGAGTTACATGCTATGTGAATTGTATCTCTCTTTTTCTTTTAAATCAGAGACCATTGCCTTAGGCCACAATTGTTCTGTGTGCTTAGAGATGACGGTCCTCTATCTAGGGAGTGGTCTTCCCTGGCTGCAAGGCAGAGGCTGAGCAGAGAGAACAAGAATCGGCTCCTCTGAGACAGACTTGCCACTGACTGCTAAGTGAATGGACCTCAGCTTCAGTTCCCTCATCTGCAAAGGACTATGATGATGCCCTTTTGCTTAATCATTAGAAATATGAATAGCTGCATATGAAATACCTAGTACCATGTATAATACTCTTTAAAGGTAATAAGTTGTGCAGTACATGGTGGCACATGCCTTTAACTCCAGCACCTGGGGGGGGGCAGAGGCAGGAGGATCTCTGAGTTCAAGGCCAGCCTGGTCTACAGAGTGAGATCCAGGATAGCCAGGGCTACATGGAGAAACCCTGTCTTGAGGGGGGAAAAAAAGATTATAAGTATTACAGTCAGCAGTTCCCAAAGGAAGTGATGCTGGGTGTTAGAGCCTTGCAAGTTTGTGAATGAATGAATGAGTGAATGAATGAATGCCATGCATCTGGGAGGCAAGATTCCTCCTGAAAACAAATGTGATATGTCAAAACAGTGAACAGTTGAACAGCATGAGAAATAACCCCTGAGATGGAAACTCTAGAGAAATAAACATTTTCAGTTGGAGTTTTTTTTTTTCCTTAGAAAATGAACTATGAGTAAGACAGATGGGGAAAAAATGCCCAGCCTCAACTTCAAATATAAATAAGGTGTGACAAGAGCAACAATGTCAAGCCATGAATTTTTAAGAGAAGAAAGTGTAAGGGGCAGATGGGTCGAGGAAAGATAGCACCTCTGGGACCTCACCTCTGGATGAGAAGTGGTATGAAGAGGTCTGGGATGACCAGGCCAAGGATCAGTGATCTCCCAAATCTCTTTCTCTCTCCTAATGTGGAAAACAATACAAAATGGTACTCTTGGTGGTGGGGGGGGGCACAAACAGATTAATTTGGCTTCACCCTTTGCAGCCACTGAAAATGGATTGCCTTTTATTATGAAATCTCAACAGCAAATCTGAGAAGCTGACATTCATTACTGATCTCATTCACAAATGATACAAGACCTTCCAAAAAGATGGTGACATGCTTCAGGGTGTGGCCTCAGTTGTTTGACAAATGCTTCTCAATTGCTCTAATATGGATTTCTTCTTCCTAGTGCTAGGCAGTAGAGCTCACCCTCTGAACAGACGAGGTGAAGACTCAGAGAATGAAGGACTCACCCAAGGTCACATCACTGCCCCCTGAACCCAGGCTAGATAGTTTACCTTCTCCTGGTAGAGCAGATCTGGGTGCTCACTCATGTCTTTAGGGATAACCACACACATCTATCAGATTGCCTATCTGTGTCTGTTGGAGTACCCACCCATGCCTATTAGGATACCTGCTTACACATATTGAGATAACAACTCAAGTATACTGCGGTACCCACACATATTGTTCTAGCTTGATTTTTGTTGCTTTTATACAACACTGACCAAAACCTGCATGGGGAAGAAAGGGTTAGATTTGTCTTACAGTCCATCAAGGAGGGAAGCCAAGGCAGGAACTCAAGGCAGGAACCTGGAGCAGGAGCATGGTAAACTATGGAGGAATGCTGCTTACTGATTAGCTTCCTCTAGCTTGCTCTGCTGTCTTTCTTGTATACATCAGGCAAGGCCCACCCATGGTGGGCTGAGCCCATCAATTAGCAATTAAGAAAATACTTCACAAACACGGCCACAGGGCAATCTGATCTAGGCAATTTCTCACTTGAGCTTCTCTCCTCCTAAATGACTCTGGGCTGTATTAACTTGGCAGCTTAAACTATGGCAGACTTCTGCCAGGATACCAGTGCCTCCAAATCTACTATAGTCATTTTTCCATTTCTATTGGAGTTCTAAGTCATGTCTATTAGTGTACCTTATCCATACCCACCAGTATACTCACTCATGTCCAGCTAGTTCCAAAGAATAGCCTTTGCTCCTCTCCACTGTTCTCCCTTCTCATGTCAGGGCCCATCTAGAGGAACTTCTATGACTACAGTTGGAAAATCCTCAGTTCTCATAGGGCTCACACTAAGAAAAGCAGGCAGGTGCACTAGAGTTGTGAAGGATGGGGCATCTCAGTTCTACTTTAAGGAGAGGCTTACGTTGGTTCATGGTTTCAGAGTTTTAGGTTCATGGCTGGTTCTGGTGCATGAGCCCAAGACAGGGCAGATTATCATGGTAGAGGCCTTTTATCTCATGGCAGTCAGAAAGTGGAGATAGATAGGAAAGAAGAATTACTATTCAGAGCTACACCCCCAGCAACTTCTCCCCACCAATCCCCACGTACTAATATCTCATTCAGCTGTAAATTCATCAATAAATCCCCCATTAATGAGATCAGCACCATTGTAGTACAAGCACCTCTCAGCAGCAGTACCAGCTGGAGACCAAGCCCTTGGTTCATGAGTCTTTGGGGAGACACTACACAATTAATACTTCACTTGGGGCTCACTGGCCATCCCATGGCACATGCAAAGGGAATAGTTGTCATTATCTATTTATCATGAAGAAGTGGGGACCAAGTTTTGCCTGGTTTTAATGCAAATTCTTCTACACTGTCAAATGAGGAATCATGTGCAGAAAACTTTCTGAGTGATTCTATCCACAGGAACGTCAGAAGGAGACAGGTGTGAGCTATGGAGTCAAGGGTGATTCCCTGCAGAAGGTGATGTAGTCCGAGTAGGCAGTTCCTGGCTATAGTAGTTGCAGGCATGCCCATTGTACACCAGTTGACTTGTCATGTACTTTGATGTATGCATATGCCTCTCTGAAAGAAGCTTTGATTTTTTTCAGTCATAGAACTATAAAATGAGGCCCTAAATCATATAAGACTTTTAGAGCAACAGTGTTTCAATGTGAGGGATCTCATTCCAAAGTTTGGGAAATTACCCTGTCCATTGAGTTGATTGTGAATACAAACCCACACTTTTCTCTGCTAAATCCTGTGAGGAGTTCTGTGTAGGGTGGAGAGGTATGATCATAGACACATGTGACTCGACCTCATGATGAGTCTCATTACCCAATCAGTGTCTTGACAATGGAATGGAGAGCTATTCCAGAAAGTGGGGAGTACCCATTCCATCTAGGCTATACCCCATAAAGTTTTTGTCACCTCCTAGTAGGAACCAAGCCTTCAACATGTACTTTATTAGGGTATTTAAAATCCAGACCCACTGGATATTTCTTCCTTGTCCAGTATATGCTAAACATGAGGGGAGGGATTTAATTATGAACAAATGTCTGAAAATATGGGAACTCACCCAGAGCCAGAGACATGAAGTAAGCTCAGTGGAGATGTGATATTATGGGAAGATGAGGGGCTCTGTTTTCATCTCATGGAGACCCTTATGAGTCTAGGAGAAGAGAGAGCAACCAGGAGTAGCGATTGTTCCAGTCCAGGCATGGATGAAAAACAAGAATTAGTCAGACTGTGTGAGTGAGGGGCAGGTGGAGTGAAGGAATCAGAAGACCACTGGAGGAGATGGACAAAGTTCACCTGCACTGAAACACAAACAAATGGAAGGAAGTTGTGTCTAGAGTCCAGCTCTCTCTTTATTTCCAAGATTCTGAGAATATATAATGCTAAGATCCCATGATTCTGGGAATCTGTGATTCAACATTCTCTATTATTAAGATTCTCTGAATTTTGTTTTCTGGTAGTTGATGAGTTCACCTTTCTGGGTCTCTGGATGTTGGGCATATGAAGTCTACCTGTGCTTGGCCATCCCTCTGCTAGCATGGGCGGGACTGGAAAAAAGTATTTGGAACAAAAAAGGCCACATGCATTTGCTCTGCAATCTGCCTTCCAATTAGACCCTGTGTTCTCTGCTCTGGGGAAAGAGACAAAAGAAAATACAGACAGGGCCCCTGCTTCTACTAATGAGTCATTTCCATGGGCAGAGTGAATGCCAAGCCCTGTTCAGCCGCCAGGCCAACATCAGCACTGGGTGAACACAGAGACTAATTTATGTGAAATAAAAACACATTTTTACATGGTGCCCTGACACCAAGACAGACATTTCCTTCCCACAAAACAAGCCCAATTATCATGCTATGCTCTGTGGCCTTTGCTGCTCAATGAAAGAGTTGCAAACTCTCTTAACCCTTTCAGAGCACCAAGAGCAGGAGACAGAGTGGTATGCATGCATTGTGGGAAAGCGAGAAGTAAGCTGTGTAGCTCAATGCTAAGAACTAAGGCACTGGAACCCAAGTGTTTGATCCCAGGAAGCTGCTCACCCATTGGGTGTTTCAGTAGCCCCAGCAATTAAAGGCTGCTCAGCATCACCTATCTGCTCCATCAGATGGGTTACTTAAAAGGAGACAGGCTTAGAACTGTGGCAGACATACAATATATACTCAATAAGTGCAAGATTATTAGCGAAATGTATTTAAAAGGAAGTCAACATGCTAGGAGATGGCTGAGCAGGTAAAGCTTGCCAGGCAACACAAAGACCTCAGATCTCCAGAACCAACCAAAATGCTAGGCGCCCATGGCAGTTTGCCTGTAATTCTAGCATTCAGAAGGCAGAATCAGAAAATCCCCAAAGCAATCTGACTAGCTAGACTATTTGCATCAGCAAGCTCTAGGTTCAGTTGAGAGACTTTGCCTCTAGGAATAATGGAAAGAGTGATCACTGAAGACTTATTATGTTAGCCTTGGGCCTTCATGTGCATGTACCAAACATGTATCCATGTGCATGTACATATTCACAAATACCACACAAGAAGGAAGAGGAGGAAGAGGAGGAAGAAATGTTGTAAGGAAAGAAACAAACAAACAAAGAAGTAAAAGAATGCTCTGCAATAGATGCCATATCCAGGGTTGTGGGGATTTATCAAACAATGGTGGGGAGTTCTCTATTAAATGGTGCAGAGAAGTAAATGGGTTAAACAAGCAGAGTGCTCATGCTGGGCCTAGGGAGATGGTTCAGTTAGTAAGTCCACACAAGCATGAGGATCTGAGTTCAGATTTTAGTACCCACAAGATAGCCAGATGTGGCAATGCACGCCTGTAAACCTAGAGCTGAGAAGGAGATGGAAGCCTCCTATAGCTCATTGACCAGCCACTGAAGCCAGACCAGTAAGCTCCAGATTCAGTGAAAGACCTGTTTCAAAACATCAGATACAGGGCTGAAGAGATGGTTCAGTGAGAGGACATGAGTTCAGATACCCGGAACAAATTTAAAATCAGACACAGTTGTAGCAATCTGTAATCCCAGTGTTCTTACAACAGGAGCGGCAAGATGGGAGTGGAGACAAGGGAATCCCTCACAGCTCACAGGCCAGCTAACCTCTGTACTGTTGTTCATAGTGCTGAACAGTAACAGACTACCTCCCAAACAAGGCAGAAGGTGAGGACCAACAACCCAAGTTACCTTTTGACCTATACAGTCACACACACACACACACACACACACACACACACACACACACACACACACAGAGAGAGAGAGAGAGAGAGAGAGAGAGAGAGAGAGAGAGAGAGAGAGAGAGAGAGAGAAACAACTGAGATACCAGACAACTCTCGTCTCTACATGCACACTTAACACTCATTCACATCATATGAACATGTATGCACACAAAATGCATGAATAAAAATTTAGAAATTTGCTGTGCTAATTTGTGGAGGGTAAACTGACAAGGATAAACACATGCAGAGCATGTTAAGAAATGAAAAGTCATTTGCTACAGAGGACAAGGTCTATGTGACCTGGAATGCTGGGAAAGATGGCAGGATATGAAAACAAAATCATGGATTGTGGGGACCTTAGTCTCTTCAGACAGTAAGTAGATTGTTTTCTTATAGCTCTGGGTTCTGCAAGCTCAGACCAGGCACATTGTCTTGAGGTTGCAGGGACAATTTCCTCTGGTTTGTGTACCATCAGCTTCCTTCAAGTCTTCACAATTGGACAGAGGATCAGAAAGTTCCCAGGAGTCCCTTTTATAAGAACACTTATCCTATTCATGAAGGCTCCACTCTTGTGACCTGAATTATCCACAAAGCCCCCTTTGCTAATGCCATGACCCTGGAGATTAGGATCCCAGCCTGTGAATATGAGAGGAGAGACACAGATTTCAGGTACACTGAGAGCAAAATCATCAAAAATACTTTTGAAATATTTTTGATCTTTGAGAGAATATAAGGTATTTTATATCTTTATCCCAAGTGTCACAGACAATCTGACCAAACTGGCCTTAGCAAATTACAGAGGCTATGTAACTAGAAATCACTGAGCTCTAGACTGGATCAGATTAGATCACACTGGATTAGCTTTCCACTAACCTGGCTGGATTCAGATGTCTAAGTAGTTAGTGCTCCTGTGTGGTGACAAGCAGACCACAGTGACTCCAGGTTTGCAACTAAGCCCTCCTGGAGGAGAAGCCTTCTGAGCTTGGGCCTCATTAGCTGGGTGTGAGACAAATGTACATCTCTAAACCAATCCCTGCACCTAGGTCATTGTCTAATCCCTGTCTGCTCAGACTTGGTTGTGTCTATTGCTGAAGACTCTGGAGAGCCAAGAGCTGGCTAGTATGGTGGTGGGGAAGGGTGCACACATACGCTCCCTCATGCATGTATTTACACCCTTTTTCTGTCTTAATAGTCTTATTGGGGCTTATATTGTCTTACCACAATACAATGGATTCTAAGCAGGCAAACAATTATACCTGTCCCAGGTGTGTGTTCCAAAATCAACCCCGAACTAGAGAACCTCCAAAAAATGGACTTTCATTAGGGAGTAGAAGATTCTGAAACCCAACATGTGCATGTACAGACTAATGTAGCCTCTGATTTACCAAGGATGCAAAGGAAGGCTTGAGGGGTTCATTAGAAATCCATGAAATTTATTATGAAAGCAAGCTCACCGGCACTTCTAGTGCAGGAAAGAGCTAGTAAATTCTGCTTGGTAAGTCCCAGTTACTTTGAAAAGCTGGTCTTCTGGTCATACTGGCAATTCAGTTAACAACTGCTCTGAAGGTCCTCTTGTTTAAAATGCAGTATGGTGCATGGTGAGATGGTCCTAGCAAAACTGCCTGTGGCCTCTTTTGCTTCCTATGGTCTCCAAGCTCCAGTTTTAGATGGATAAAGCAAGCAGGCTTGACTTTTGCATCATTTCCACACTCCCCCCTTTTGATCAAGGTCTTTCACTAAAAGTTTTGCTTACCCAGCATCCTGGAGTCAAGTCTTACTGGCCCCTAGTGCTGGGACAGACGTGTTCCAATTATTGGGTTAGTACCACCTTGGAGGGAAAGTGTATGAGTCAGTCAGTGTCAGGGACCTGCCACCTGTGAGCGACAGAGAATCCAAAAAGAAAACACTTGTTAAGACAAAGCTATGTGTTGCAAGCTCACCATTGAGATCTGCTCCATTACTTCAGGGGTGAGCCACCGAAAGCAGTGTGGTGATGCTGCCTTGTAGTGAAGTCTAGATCCACAAAGGTTAGTCGGACAAGAGTGGGAACTAAGCCCTATAATGTGAAGAATAATCAATAATTATAGAAAAATGGTTTAGATAATAGCTTTAAAGCCTGAACCCAGCTCTGAGGGTAAAGCTTTAATAATATGAGTGGGTGTTTATTTGTATTTTTAAAAATTATGTAGGTTTGTGTGGAAAAAATATTTGGGTAAGGATGATAAATATGCAATGTCCGTAATCACGCTGCTTCCTGTACTCAGTGTAGGCATAGCTAATTCATTGCCTACCCAGTGCAGCCCCCTTCTCCACTGATGACAGATGCTTCCACCTGTCAGTCTTAGTATGGATCCTTTGGTTGGCCTTCTTGGATTGAGGCAGTAGATCTGTTTTTTTTTTCCTTAGTCTTACATGCCATGCAACAGACCTCCTTCAACCAGAGGAGATGAGTGAATGGGAGAGAGAACTAACAACCTCTTACACCACACTGAAAATGAGGAGAACATTTTCCAGAGTTTAAGGGCTGGGCCTTGAGTACAAACTGAGCATGCACTGTTCCAGCACTGAGGACTGGAGACTCAGCATCCTCTGTGTCCAGACCTCTGCAGTTACTCTAGTAAAACAGGATCTTGCTGCCTTGAGTCATATTGCCTGTTACTTTTCTCATTTCTGCAACAAAGTAACTTAAGGAAGGAAGGGTCTATTTTGACTCAGTTGGAGGGTAGGGAAGTCATGATGGGAAGAATGTGAAGCAGCTGGTCACACTGCATCCACTGGTAGGAAGCTGGGGGTACAGGGATTCTGGTTCTCAGCTCCTTTTCTCTTGTTTACTCAGTCTTGGACCTCATCCCATTGGAACATGCTGCCAACATTCAAGGTAGGCTTTCTACCTGGAAATGCCCTCATAGATACACCCAGAGATGTTTCCATGGTTATTCTAAACCCCATCAAGGGGACAATCAAGATCAACCATCCGTCACATCGGTCTCAAAAGTCCTACAAAGGCCCGTGCAGTAAAGTTTTAGTTCCCAGCTCACAGTACTAGTGGGAGCTTACGGAACCTTTAAGAAGTGGGACTTGGTGTGAGGAAGTTAGATCATTGGACACGCCCTTCAAGGGGATTTTGGATTCATGGCCCCCTCCCCCAACTCTTTGCTTCCTGGGAGCTGTGAAGTAAACGGATCTCCTCTGACAGACATTCCCACCAGGATGTGCTGCACAAACACAGGCCAAAGCCACAGGGCCTAGCACTCACAGATGGAAACCTCTGAAACAGTGAGCTGGGTAAACCTTCCCTCTTTACGGTTATTTATTTCAAGTGTTTTGTCACAGTGAAACAACACTAATACAACACAGCTATGGAGTGACTCTGTGGCTTCCGTTCCTTACTTCATCTCTATGTCTGGGTTCTTTCATCTGTAAAGTGGCAATCATGACTCCTCCCATCACGGTGAGTCTTCAAGGATAATTCATACAAGGTGCTCAGTGCTCCGAGGCCTCCAGCTCTCTTTGCAGCCATTGTTAACACGCCTCCCTGCTGTTCCCAAGATTCCAGGTTCTTACGTGTTTTGGTTTTTCTATTGTGTATGTGTGTGCACATTTGTGTGCTTTAATTCAGTCAAGTAAGTGAGATAATTAAGATAGCAGAGTGGATTTGTGACAACCATATGTAGAACTGTCTCCCGGTGGATCCTGCCAACCAAACAGAGAATCGAATGTGAATTTCCAAAAGTAACGCAGCAAATTCTCTTCCTACTGGGAATGAGGATTCTGCTTAATCAAATGCAGCAGAACAAGAGTTGGTGGAATAAGAAGGGACTATGTTGTAGCTTGGTCTTCCTATGGGACTCCTAAAAGTGGGAGAGGGGGTGTCTCTGACACTTTTGCCTGCTCTTGGGACCCTTTTCCTCCTCCTGCTGGGATGCTTCATTCAGCTTTGATATGAGGGTTTGTGCCAAGTCTTATTGTAACTTATTATGTCATGTTTGGTTGATATCCCTGGGAGACCTGATCTTTCCTGAAGGGAAATGGAGGAGGAGTGGATGTGGGGGAGAGGGGAAGTGGAGTGGGAAGCCTGGGAGGAGTGGGGGAGGGGAAACTGTGATCAGGATATAATGTATGAGAGAAAAATAAATTTTTTTTAAAAGATGAAATGGATAAATTTCAAATATATTAGTTTTCTATCCAGGTCAGCTCCTTAATAGTGAATATAAACAACCCTTTAGATGTCTGGAATTAATTTGGCTAATAACAATTATGTTAATGTCTATTCTAAAATGCTTACCAATATTGGCAATGATTTTTACCAAAAACTGATCTCAATTTGATTCAGCATTACAACATTAACCAAGGGATTGAGATAAATCTGAGTAAATTTTATTTATAACATCAAAATAAAAGAAGGGGCTATGTTGATGGATTGGAATTGACCCTTACCAAAATAGTGAGGCTACTGAGGCTCAGCGGAAGCATCTCCACGGCTCCCTGTGGTAATGCACCACACATCCTAGCTCTGGACTGGGTTCTGGATTCTGGGGTGTGTTTTTGACAATGTGCACTCACATTCCTGAGCCTGAGGCATTCATCGGGTGGTCTCACACTTGCATGCAGGGGCATGGAAAAGGTCTTTCCTCCCTGCAGGTCAGTGTTCCCTGAAGGATTCCAATGAGCACTGGGACTCTGAAAGTTACAGTAAGCCTGGATGTGACACCTTGAAAGCTCAGGATCTAACAGTAGTGGATCCATCATCAAACTCCAGTCTAGGAGGGCCCAGAGAGTGGATGCAATCATACAAGGCAGCCATAGTGGTTCTCTCATGGGGAGAGGCCCTTCTCTGGAGCTGGCTGCAGACAACATGTGAGCTACAAAGATAAAGTTGGACCAGTGTAATGCAGCAGAGTCTGTTACTCATAAGAACTTTCCTGAACACCTCTTCTAGCAAGGCCTTTGAACAGAGGCCTCAATGGAAAGCCATAGCCACAGCAACTACAGGAACCCAGGGCTCTCCATGACTGAGACCTTGATGGGTATCTTTCCCATCTATCAACTGATTCATTCTTTCACCTTGTTTGGTACATGAGAAAATGGAGGCACTGGGGCAGGGGTGTGTGTGTGCATCAAACATTTTCCTAAGGACACACAGCTAGTTAGAGCCACACAGATGACTGAAAGCCACGGTCTCCACTGACCAACCAATGTTGGACTATCATAATGCTCTTCTCATTTCCAGACAAATGTTTCTCTCGACAAGTCTGTTCTCAAACTTCTGGTCCAAGACCCACAGTGCAAATAACACTGACAAACGTCCTACAAAGGGACACACCTCCAGCCTCTGCCATGGGCTCTGATGCTTCCCAGTCTCTTTTTGTTCCGTATGCTTTGAGTCCTCACTGCTTTCTCTCTGGTTTAGAGAGGTGCTGGTTAGTTACCTCTTACAGGAGTTATATTACATCAGTCCAAGTAGAGAGGATGGGAGTGTTCTCAACCCTGTAACCCTAAGACTCAGAGTCTCCATCCATGTTTCTCCAACTGGATGCTGAACCAGGAGTAACATTCAGAACACAGCTCTGAACAGATGGCCCTGGGCCTGGGGGCAGTCCATAGTTACTGTCTATCAGCTGCATAGAGCCTACATTTTTCTTGGAAATGGCACTTCACCATCAGGAGAGGAAGAGCAGCAGCCAGGTCTCTGGCTTCTGAAATAACTGTATCTGTAAACCTGAGGGGAGTGAGTGGAGAGGCAATCAAAGCTGTCTGCTTAGATAGAGGCTGCACCTCACATTGCCCACACACAGTCCCCAGCCTCTATCACCCCTTTCTGTCATGACTTCTACCCTACCTCACCACTCACCTGTTACCTACCTGAGCTCTGTGGACGATAGATTTGGTCTTCTTGAGTGCTTTACTGAAAAGGGAAGAGGAAAATTCTTTGTCTTCCATCTCCCCCTAGGATTATTGTGAGACCTCCAGGCACAGTCACCTGCATGTTACACACATTTGAATTCCAGTTTCTTTTCATTGACCCACCTAGACCACTGTTTTAGTCCACAATGTTAATGTTTATATCTTTCTGGCCTAACACTTTTCATGGCCCCTCCTAGAATAGGAATTTCCTTCCAGGAATCTTAGAAGTTGAATAGCCTGGAGCTGCTGTTTACTCAAACTATGGAAGACGGGCTCTAAACAGATCACACCTTTTATAAGCACAGGATCTGGAGGAAGGTGCCATTTTCTAGCAGAGATATGGGAATGAGCCCCCCCTCTCTTTCCCCACCCCCTGTGTGTGTGTTTGTGCACATACAAACCTTCACAATAAGGTGGCAATAAATGTAGCAGGGTTTGGGAGGACTGAATGAGATAATTCACTTAACACTTTGCCCATGATGCCCAATGAATGTTAGTTGTTATTACGCATGAACACACTGGGGTACTTTGTCGGCCAAGCTGGACATAAGGACACTGCTTTGGGGTTTCCTGGGCATGAAAGGGTCTGTCAAAGACTGTCACCAGCTCAGGCTGCAGCTGAAGGGGAATGGCTTGATTGTGTTTCAATCCTACCTCTTGTGTTCATCATTCCCCAGGGATATCTGGTAACCATGGCAACCCAGTTTACAGGTTGCCAAGTTCAAAGTAATATGTTTCAAAGCAAGAAGTTTTGCTGACATCACCCTTCCCTATTAGAAGGGACTGAAGACCCATGCCTCTGCACTGCAGTTGGGACCAGCCTGAAGAAAGAATTTCTTCTTTCCCAATGTCTACAAATGGGAAAAAGAAGAGCAGGCCATGATTTTCAAATGACCAGTGTGACCAGTGTGACAGCCTTGAACAGTACTTGCTACATTTATAAGACAGGGAGTTGACCATGAACTGAAGGGCAAATGAACTAAAAGCCACTCTGTGTGTGTGTGTACATGCACAGATGCACATGCAAACATGAGTGTGTGTGTGTGTACCAGCATATGCAGATACACATGCATATAGAGAAAAGAGGTCAACTTCAGGTGACCTCAGTTTACACCATCATGCCTGGTATCTTAGTTCATTGTGCTCATAGGTGCACACCTGGTGTCTTAGGGTACTGGGTGGCCACAGGGCATGTCATCACACCTGGTGTTTTAGGGTGCTGTAGTCAGTCACAGGTGCACACCATACCTGTTATTTTAGATCCTCACCCTTGTATGGCAATCATGTTATTAGTTAAGCTGTATCTCCAGCTCAGAAGCCACTTTTCTTCAGCTGTCTACTGTGTAACTCTGTGCAGCTGACACAACTTCCTGTGTTTCAGTTTCTTAATTAGTAAAATGGGTACAACAAAATTCTCCCTTTATTATTCTAAAGTCTCTCAACACTCCCGTTTTGCTCTATCTGCCCTATGCTTGCATTTGGAGACGTGAGTTCTCAGCTTCCTGCTCCTACCTCCATACCTGCCCCCTCCTGCCGTGCATCCCTGTCAATATAGACCCCTATCCCTCTAGAAGAATAAGCCAAAATAAACCCTCTTTTCCTGAATTTGCCTTTGGTCATGGTGTTCTATCACAGCAATGGAAAAAGTAATACAGTTCTCCCCTCCTGGGCACAGAAGACGCTGTCCAAATGACATGTTCTCTTCATGTTTCCCAGCCTTGTTTAGGATTGTGTTGGGGCTGTGTGACCAAGGAAGTGCGGGTGGAAACTATGTCCCTTCTGTTCTGTGACCATGAAGAACCGGTGTTCTTTTCCCCACCAATCACAACCCTTCTTTACTTCCACTGAGAGGCCCTGAGTTCCAGGTAGCAGTCACGTGACATAGAAAACATATGGCCGGTCACACTTTCCATGATGGATCCAATCGCCCTGGGTACACTAAGCCAGCTGAAGCTTTGGGCTTCCTTTACTACAGGAAAGCCTAACCTGGTCTCAGAGAGAGTTTTCAGCCCACTTCTGGGCCCCATCTTCAGTAACCTTCACAAGAAGGTGCTGCCTCATGGCTCACAAGGTCAGAGGGCCAGATCCCACTGAAAGTGACGGTAGGGTTTCACCTCCCGATAGGCAGACTGAATAAACATGAATGTGAAGAACCAGAAAAGTCTTCACACCTCCTGACAAACTCTGTGCTGACTCTAAAAGGCAGAAAAAGCCTGGCTCCTAATTAGGCATGTCTCCCTGTCCTCGGAATTCACTAAAGGAGACTTGTCCAAACTGAATTCATCTCCTTCCAATGATTTCCTCTCATGCAGAAACACCAGCATCACTTACACCCCAAGACGGATGTTGGTAAAACTTCACTCCAACAAAGACTCGACCTGTCTTCCTCTAATTGTCCATTTATTTTTTTCCCCCCAAACAATGTCAATATCCTGGATGCTGCTTTGTGGATGGAAGTCTGCTCTCCAGGGAAATGGTTAGGGGGTAGCAGCTGAGTGTGGCTCCAAGGTTTCCATGGTAATTATTCACTAACCACCACGAGGCTCTGCCCAGTGAAATCCCTCGTTAGCTACCAGCTATCTAATTATCCCAGGCCTTTAGCTCTTCTTGTTCTCACGGACATTCTTCCTGGTGGGCGGGGAATGAAGAGCCACTGCTCTGTGTAGCTGAAGCCAAGAGAAAGGCACAAGCATGACCAGAGATAATTTATCAGACTGGCTCATGAAAGCTAGCTGTTCCACAGCCCTTTTGCTGCATTGGACACACACTGAGATCAGTCAGTGGCCCCGAGCCTGGATCACAGACAGGCATGGCTCTCAGAAAAGGAGGAAGTGGTTTAACCACTCTGAGCAAGACTCAGAGTGACATTGCTTATAGAAGGGAAGAAGGCAAAGATGTTAAGAAAATATCCAGGGGCTGGTGAGAGCTTTGGTTCCTGCTGAAAGTTCAGGATTTGTGGGACTTGAATTCATGCTCAGAAGGTCCTGAGCTTTGCTGGATGCTTTCCTTCCATGTTCTTAAATTTTTAATAACTTCTGACCAAAGGATTCTTTTTTTTTTTTTTGGTTTTTTGAGAAAGGGTTTCTCTGTGTAGTTTTATGCCTTTCCTGGAACTCCCTCTATAGTCCAGGCTGGCCTCGAACTCACAGAGATCCGCCTGCCTCTGCCTCCCGAGTGCTGGGATCAAGGATTCTTTTTATCATTTTTCACCCAGCCTGGCAAAGGCTTATGGTGCTCAGGTAAGCAAGTGTTCTAAATAGGTACACCAAGAGTCCTCTGTGATATGGAGAAAGACTCTGTACACAAAGGCAGTCTTGTTCCTCGGAGTCAATAGTGCCGCCAGTGCACCGTAGTGAACCCCAGTTGTGCGCTGTGACTTGAGAGCTGGGCTCCATTGTGACACCCACTGGGCCCAGATACAGCCTTGCCTGCCATTCCCTCTGTGACCCTAAATAAAAGAGCCCTCTGTGGCTGTGAGATGAGCATGTGAGCAATAGCTGTTCCATAGTGTTATGGTAAAGATAGGCACATATCCGTGACTTAATGAATGTTTCCTAATGCCAAATTGTCATCACCGATTTTTCTGGGGATCCCAAATGCCCGTGATCCCATAGCCTCCCATGCGGACTTCCGGTCCCTTTCCCTCTCACAGGCAGTATCCTAAAGGAGTCTGGGGTAAGTCGAAGCACACCCCTCCCCCTGAATTCTTTTCTCCTCCCGGCATCGGCATCTTTCCTGTGCACACTGTCCTCACCCGAGTCACAGCTCTACCTTTCAACTTTCAGAACCTACTCTGCCCTCTGGCTTCACTACAAACATCAAAGCCGTTCAGGGAGCTGGCAACAGGTCCCTCTGGTCTTCCACGGCTTTCCAACCCGCTCCAGAACTTTGCACAAGGTCCGTGACTGGGATTGTGGTTTCCGTGAGTCCCCAGAGTATGTTAAGCAGTGTTAAGAGACAGGACTTCTGAGAAACGGTCCTGAGGGCTCTACCGTGGGAAATGGATTAGTGCCGTCATCTTGTGACTGGGCTGGTTATCACACAAGGTCCAGGATGAGTTTGGTCCTTCCCGCTCACACATACTCCCCGCTGCCTTCCCTTTCCACTGTGGAAGGACGCCGCCAGAAGAATCTTGCCAGATGGGATGCCCTTGGTCCTGAACTTTCTAAGCTCCAGAACTGTAAGATATAAACTTCTTTTATTTATAAATCACCCAGCATCAGGCAGTCTCTGACAGCTGCACAAAACAGACAGGCAGGTGGGTAATATTCCCACATTTCTGCCAGTCTCGGACAAGTGCTTTAGCGTGCTTTAACTTTATAGGATTTGCTCTCTTCTCATAAATTCACTCAAATCCCCCAGGATATAGTTATCTCCGAGAAAACCAAACATCTGATTGGGCACTGGTCTGAGGGAAACTCTGGGCTCCAGGCAACAGTGGGAGGAAGGAGTTGCTTATTTTAAGTAGGTGTGGGCCTCCTGGGAGGCTAATTGGCAAACAAGAGGAGAAGAGGAGACTGATCAAGCATGACATGAACATGGCTCGCCCTGCCCGGGAGGGGCAGCTTGCCTGGGGGCTGGGAAAGCAAGCCATGGGGATGAGCACCTCCCTCCCTGGTTCCTGAGAAATGACAGCTGGTGTACTCAGCTGTATAGACACTTAGAAGACAGCAGCGGCAGCAGATGAAATCGCTCTTCCGGTCCTCCTCTGCCATTTCTTAGCATCATCACGTTAAGCGAGTCACTCACTGAACATGTTTTCTTGCCTGTAAAATGGGGCTGAAAGTCACACCTCCCAATGTCAGGGTAGCATTTGAATAAAGGTCCATTCATACATAAAGCAGTTGCTACAAGTGCCCAGTACTGATCATCACAGTCCACATCATCATCACCATTAGTATCCGCAGAGAGCCCTGAGAGCCTGCCACTCTGTTCTCCATCCTTCTGTTGACTAAGATTCCAGGGCATCAGAGAGTAGTGGTACTCATCGGAGCCAGGAAAGGATGGTAAAGGGAGGGGTGCACATCAGGGGAGCATGACTCTGGTCCAGAGAGTGCATCTAGCATCTGGAGGTCCATACCAAGTGAAGAGGCAGGGCAGTGGTCAAGAAGGACCCGCCACTGTGTCTGTGGCTTCCTAAGACAAGGGACGAAGAGGACAGAGCAAAGGAAAGTGAGTGAATAGTGGCAGGAAAATGAATTGGGAATAGGAAGGAACTGCCTGCCATTAATCATCATGAAGAATAGGTCCCCGAGAGCTGCCTTGGGCTCCACAGTGATTAATGACCTTTTTAATTTCTCTGCGCATCATCCCAATTATGCAGGACACTGAGGGAGGCCCCACCTTCCCCAGGGAAACATGGGCGATCTGTGTATTGCCCTGCAGTGAGGAACAGATGAGGGCTCTGAGGAGCCCCAGGTCAGCTTCTAACAAGGTGGGTCCTAGGGATCAGGGCTTTGCGGGTAGATGGGATCCCAGCAGCTGGCCAGATGCAAACGCCCATCCCAGGAGAAGGCAGGTGAGGAGAATCCTACTCCCCTCAAACCTGCCTGCAAAGAACCACCCTTATTTTCTTACCAACTTACCTTAAGTTCTACTTGGGACCCCATTTTTCCTGAATTACAGTCTTAGCCTTCTTCTGAGTTGTGTCTTCCATGTTCTTGGTGTCAAAGCTTGAACTGAGGAGTCTGGGGCAGTTGACTACTTTGGATTCTTGACTGGGAAAGTTATCTTCTGGTTCATCTATCACCTGGCCAAACCCTAGGTTTCCAGTCTGCCTAGGCTGATGCTGAGGAGTCTCACACACACTACCGTCCCTACCCTTTTACTGTCTGTCATTATCATGCTGGAGCAATGGGGATCCTAAAAGGCTCTAGTCCTAACCGTGAGACTGACAGATCGACCAGGATGAATGCTATATGGAAAGCCAAGAGCCAGGGGCTGCCTCAAATCTGCCCTATGCTTTCACAAATGGTCGCTCTTCTCTCTTGATCTGGGAAAGGCAAGTTGCACACTGATCATTCCCCCCAGCCTCGCAGACCATGGTCCATACGTAGATGTCCCCTAAGCTCCCATTCCCACTAAGATGTTAAACTTTCTCTTAGTTCTCTTCCTTCCTCTGACTTCTTAGAGAGAGGGAGAGCACAAAAATCCATTGACTATCGAGTTACCTGAAGCATGAAGCCCCAAACTAAGAAACTAAGAATTCTCTCTCTCTCTCTCTCTCTCTCTCTCTCTCTCTCTCTCTCTCTCTCTCTCTCTCCCTCCCTCTCTCTCTCTCTCCCTCCCTCCCTCCCTCCTCCCTCCCTCCCTCTCCCTCTCTCTCTCCCTCCCTCCCTCCCTCTCTCCCTCCCTCCCTCCCTCCCTCTCTCCCTCCCTCCCTCTCCCTCTCTTCTTCTCCCTCTTCCTCTCCCTTTCCCTCTCCCTCTCTCTCTCTCTTCCCTCTCTGAGAAGTCAGAGGAAGGAAGAGAACTAAAGAAGAACCTATGGCCTATATCTTTAAAATATTATCCTGCCACATTTATGAAAAGCTACAGAGAGGCTCAGAGGAGGAATGAGCATATCCTATAGGAAGATCGATAAAATTGTTCATGCAGAGAGCCATATTTCTTCATTATTAAGTGTGCAAGATGTAGAGTCTGACAGCTCTTGGTTCAGTACCAGGGCTCTTGTTACTACGATGTGACCTTGAGTCAGTGGTCCGGCCACCGCAGGCATCTATGCTCTGGCCTATAGAGGAGGGAGGAGACACTCATGTTTGTATTGCAGGAGATCAGCTGATCAGTGGATGTCCAGAGTCCTGTATCAGTACATGGGAAAAGAGGGGCAGAGGTTAGTTCGCTGAGAGGATTGGGGGACAAATGAGTGAGAGATAGAACTAATATATGGAGTCATAAACCATAGCAGAACCAGAGAGGTGGGGGACTTGACTGTAACCAGCAAGACAGGCCACAAACAGAAGCTTCCAGAACCAGTAAGAATTGTGAGTGGGTTCAACTTACTGATCCACAGCTTGTGAAGCAGGGGTGTTGAGAAGGGAGAAGCCCTGGACATGTATGTAAGGAGAGAATGGGTGATTTCCCCTTAGTTAAGAGTTAGACTTTAACTAGTTAAAAACCCCAAAGCCTTATCAGAAAATATAACTATCTTCATCAAACAGACTTTTGTTGTTGTTGTTGTTTTGTTTTTATGCATTTTTATGCTACCCAGAGCAGATTAATACCCTAGGAGAATCTCACTGACTTAACTAGAGGTCTAGGTTCTAGCTTTAAATCAACATACTGAATCTTTAGTCATTACACAGATGCCACGTTACAGATTCCTCTTCCATGAGCCCTATGGAATATACCAGACCTTTTGTAACATGCTTAACTTTCATGGTTTTGTCCTCCTTTTTCCTTTTCTATTTTCCCCATCAAGAAAATGTATTGCTGTGTAAATTTCCTTACCAAAAATATATCCCTAGTCTTACATCTTTCTCTACTTCCCCTCTTACTTACTAGGGTTTTGGTGTTTTATATATATATATATATATATATATATATATATATATATATATACATATATATATATATATATATATATATTCAGACAGCAAAATAAAAAAATAAATTTACCAACTTATTAAAAGAGAATTGACTCTAAACTACATTCATGACATAATGTAACAAACCAGATTACTCATCCATGCATTGTGAGACTATAAAGTATTAGTATATTGTAAATCCTAGGCAGACTTTACTATCACTTTCATTTTAAGAAAAAAATTATTTAAAAATTATTTCATGCAATACACTTTGATCATATTCTTTTTACTCCCACAACTCCTCCAAAACTCTCCCCATCAACTTTATATTCTTTCTATATCTCTTTCTTTCTCTCTCTGTCTAAAAAAGGCCAGGAAAAACAACAAAAACTGAAAATCAAAACAGAAAAACAAACTAAAAATAAAGGAGAAGAAAATCAATAAGATAAAAAAATACCAAAACAAAAAGAGCAGATATAAAATACTTGGATCCCATTTTGTGTTGGCCAACTACTCCTGGGCATGAGCCCTGGCATGTGGTTGATATATGCAGTGATACTCCATTGGAGAAAGCTAAATTTCCCTTTCCCAGCAGGTATCAATGCAAATAGCTTCTTGGTTATGGGTGAGACTTTGTGTCCACTTACCCTTCTTGGGGTTCGAATTTTGTCTGGTATGAACCTGAGAGGGTCTCGTGCATGCTGCCAAGCTCTGTGAGTTTACATCTTCATCATCACCATTGTGTCTAGAAGACATGGTTTCCTTGGAGTTACCCACCACCTCTAGCTCAGAGACTCTGCCTCTTCTTCCACAGAGATCCCAGGGCATTAAGAGGAGGGTTTAGATAAAGACATTTCATTGAGGACTGATTGCTCAAAAGTCACTCTCTGCACATGGCCCAGTTATGGTCTCAGCCTTAATTTCCATCTACGTCAAGAAGAAGCTTTTCTGATGAGGGCCAATCTATTGGTACAGCAGTTTATCACTGTCATTTGATTGATATACACCTTTAGCAGAATAATAGTAGGTTTTCTCCTAGGCCCATAGGAGGTATAGGTATCTAGTCTCAGACTCTTGGCAACCTTAGCTGTGTCTTGTATGGGTTCCATGTTAACGAATGGGTCCTAAATTCATACAAGGTTTGTAGCTGGATCATACTGATGATTATTTCTATCCTCCAATAGTGTGCAAAGTACTATGCAGCAGCATGATTACTAGTCAGTGCGAGTAAAATTTGGTAGCATAAGATGTCCATTTGGGGCACTGTCTCCCCCGTTCTATAGTGACTCCATTTAGATTCCTTTCATTTTAGGGAGCTTCTACATAGCTAAGTTTCCATAGAGCTTTCAAAAAAGCTTTAGTATTAGCTGTCCTTCCTAATATTCTCATTTACTATGAGACCTACTGTCCCCATCCCCAATTAATCTTCTGTTATAATCCCCCCCTTTATGATGCTATCCTCTGCTTCTTCTTCCTTGAAATATCTCCTCCTCCTCACCTGGTCCCTTACCAGCCATGCGACCTTTGTGGTTATTTTGATTGAAATACACATATCTAAAGTTTAAATGCTAACACCCACATAGAAGAGAAAATCTGCATTATTTGTCTTTGTGGGTCTGAGTTACCTTACTCGGGATGGTTGTTTCTAGCTCCATCCATTTACCTAAAGATTTTGTAATTTTGTTTTTCTTAACAGCTAAATAATATTCCATTGTTTATATGTACCAAAGTTTCACTATCCATTTATCTGTTGATGGATATCTAGGTTGTTTCTAATTTCTGGACATTATAAATAGAACAGCAATGAATGTGTGTGAGCAATTATCTTTATAGTAAGATACAAAGTCATTTGGATATATTCCCAAGAGTGGTATAGCTAGATCTTGAGGTATACTGATTCCCAGCTTCTCAAGGAACCTAAAGTTCCCATAAAGATTGTACCAGTTTGCATTCCTTACAAGCATGAGCCATCATCTGTTTTATTGATCTGGACTATTCTGACTGGTATAAGATAAAATCTTAAAGAGGTTTTAGTTTGTATCTCCCTTATGGCTGAGGATGTTGAACATCTTTTAAAGTGTTTCTCCACCATTTGTGTTTCACCTTTTGAGAGCTTTGTGTATAGCACTATACCACATTTTTTAACTGAGTTATGTTTTCTTGATATTCAGGGTGATTTTTTTGTTCCTTGTGTATTCTTGATAATAACCCTCTATCAGATGTATAATCAGGAAAGATATTTTTCAATTCTGAAGGCTGTCACTTTGCTCAGATTATGGCATGGAAGCTTTTCAGTTTCATGAGGCCCCACTTATTAATTGTTGGTCTTTATGCTTATGGTATTAGTGTCCTGTTTACAAAACCTTTTCCTATGACAATGAGTTCAAAACTATTCTCTTACTTTCTTTTCTATCAGATTCAGGGTAGCTGGACATATGTTAAGTCCTTGATCCATTTGGAGTTGAGTTTTGTGTGTAGACTTCTACATGCAGATATCCAATTAGACCAGCACCATTTGTTGAAGATCTGTCTTTTCTCCAGTGTGTACTTTTTGTTTCTTTGTCAAAAAATCAGATGTCCATAGTTGTGTAGAATTATGTCTGAATCTTCAATTCTATTCCATTAGTCAAGCTGGCATTTGTGACAATACCAAACTGTCTTTTATTCCTATAGCTCTGTAATACATTTTGAAATCTGGGCTGGTGATATCTCCAGCAGTTCTTTTATTATTCAGAATTGTTTTAGATATTCTGAGTTGTGTGTGTGTGTGTGTGTGTGTGTGTGTGTGTGTGTGTGTGTTCATGTGAAGCTGAAGATTTTTTTTTCAATTTATATGAAGAATTGTATTGGGATTTTGATGGAGATTGTATTGAATCTGTAGATTGCTTTTGGTAGGGTGATCATCCTCACAATATTAATCCTACTGACCCATGAGCATGGGAGATCTTTCCATCTTCTGATGTCATTTTCAATTTCTTTTTTCATTGTCCCCCAAATTTTTATAATGCAAGACATTCAACTTGTTGGATTAGAGTTTCCTCAAGGTATTTTGTGAGGTATTGGGAAAGGTACTGTTTCCTTGATCTCTTCCTCAGTGTGTTTGTCATTTGTAGATGTCATTTTTGTCTGTTACTCTTGAATCCTGCTGATTTTTCATTTTTATGTTTACTAGTGTTTGACTTGCAGGCTTGATTGTTCACCATGTTACCATTTGGATTTTTAGAAGATTCTTTTACATTTTTTTCTTCTATCTTACAAAGGTCTGAGAGTTTAGAATGTTACAGTTTAACAAAGGCTGGCCCAAATAAGAAGCTTCCAATGGCCTGAGACAGCGATCTGTCTTGTATGAGCAAGAGGGCAGAAGGTGAAAAATATACAGGGAACCAAAAATCTTTATTTTAGTCTTGTAATTGCAGTTTGGGCTACAAAAGGCGTTTGCTCTCCTGGGGAACTTGGGGAGACAGAAAACGGCTACTTTTTTTTCATAGCTGCATAGACATAATCAGATCAATTTTACAAGAGCATATCCCCAAGGGGCAGCTAACAAGGTCTGCTGGCAGGAATGGAGGCTGTGTCATCCATTCTAACAATCAGAGCCCTGAAATAAACCACACAGAACAGGGCAGAACAGAAAGGTACTTTCAAACCAGAGGCCACAGGCCATGTCTGGAATAGGAATGGAAGAGAAAGCATTTTTAAACCAGAGGCCAGGTAAGTCTTGACTCAGGAAGCAAACCAGAAAGCTTGGGGAGTCGATCTGCTTGATGACAACAGAGAGAGTTCAGGGAAGCTGAGGAAGGAAAGTCCTCAAGTGAAATCACAGTCCAGGGTGGATTCCCAGGTACTCCCTGCCCAGGCAGCCACCAGGGCTCCTTGTTAACTCGGTGACTTACTAGAGAGACTTGAGGCAACTTTCCAGAATCTATAACAACAAGAACCTAGTATGCTGCCTGCCACCAATGGGTGGATGAATGGATAGAAGAGAGAAATCTTTATGTTATGCTTTATTCAGAGACCTGGTGGTCTGGGACGGCAGTGACTTAACATCTTTTTTAAAAGACTGTTTCAGTTCTGATCTCCAGCAAGATGGCTTCATGGGAAGAGAGGGCACAAAGGCAGTCATCCACTCTGGAGCTCAGTCTCACCCTTCTGCTCAGGTGCTCAGACACATCTCTGAGATGTGTGTTATTTGTGGCTCCCCTGCCACCACGCCTCACATTCTCCCTCATTCTCTGGATATAGGAGCTCTGGCACTTCTTGAGATGTGGAATCTCATTGATGTCTGTCTATTTCAACTTTATACTCCTCCATGAGCATCTGGGCTGGGGCTGGGGATTAACGTGAAACAAACAAACCATTATAGTGTATATTATTAAACCATTGTGCTACAATATGTAGCACAAATTATCTTTATAATACAAGATATAAACGTGCCTCTGTCTCCTAATCAGAAAGAGAAAAAAATATATATGGAGTGTGTGTGTGTGTGTGTGTGTGTGTGTGTGTGTGTGTGTGTGTGGTGGAGGGCAGAGGGGGTTGAGTTTATTATGTTGTAAGAAACTGGCTTCTAAGAAACCTAACCCACTCCTGTGACAATCCAGTTTGCTCCTCTGTTGCTGTGATAAAAGCACTGACTAAAACCAACCTGAGTGGGGACTGTCACTTGATTTACAGCATACAGTCCTTCATCTGTGACGTCAACTCAGAAACTCAATGTAGGGATGTGGAGGCTGGAACTGAATGAAGCAAGGGCCATAGAGGAATGCTTGCTCTCAGGGATTTCTCAGTTTGCTTTCTTCCGTAACCCAGGACTACTTTCCCAGGGGTGTTACTGCCTGCAGTGGCCTGTGCCCTACCATACCAATCATCAGTCAAGAAGTTGAAAAGCCCCACAGACTTTTCCACAGGCTAATCTGAGAGAGGCAATGCACAATTTACATTGCCTTTCCTAGATGACTCTAGCTTATGTCAAATTAGCAAAAAAAATAACTGGCACAATTAATTCCTTGTCAATTTGACATAAAAACACATCACCATTAAACTACAATCTCTCCTTTTTTTGTTTATCCCCCAAGATCTCATGTTATGTTTGGCATCACAATATAAACCACACTCCAACTTTTAAAGTCTCACAGTCTTTTGAATTTTAACACAACTCCAGTCTCTCAAACATCCAATATCTCTTTATAACTCAAACATTTCTCAGATGTAGGCTCCTATAAAATAAAAATTAAATCACAAACCTTTTATCCCACAAGGGAAGAACCAAGGCACAGTTACAATCACATTGAATCAAAATCAACATCCAGCAGTATAAATCAAATCCTTTAACTCAGTGTAAGGCATCTGGGACTCACAATCTTCTGGCTCCAGGAGACTTGGGTTAGCTCTACTTCTCCAGCTCCGTCATCTTCAACACACACCACCTGCCTAATAGAGTCAGGCCAGATCCACTCCACACTTGACACTGTCTTTAGTGGTCATGCCACAGTCTTGGCATCTCAAACATGCTGGAGTTCCCACTACATCTGAGGTTGCACTTCCACCAATAGCTTCCTGGACTCTCTTGATAGACTTCAACCTTCTCACATGGTGCTAAGCCTCAGCTTTCTCCCTGACCCCTTCAATTCTGCAGCTTCCATGCTACCAAAATAAGTACTATGTGGGAGACTCTTACATATTACCAAGTTTGAGAATGGATGCAGCCTTAGTCTCTCTAGACCATGGTTTGTGTTCTGACCCTGGGGAAATACTTTCCAGGAGGTTTTCTTCAATGAGCACCAGATTACCAAAAGCCACAGATTATTAATTAAAATATATCACCTGAACAGCCCTGATGGAGATTTTACTTGCCTCTGAAACTTTACAAGCCAGGTCTCCTTTGTGTGAATTTCTCTCAATGCTCTTCTATTGCAAGTTCCCACAGAGAAGCCCATTAAGCTTTGAGCAGTTAATGGCTTTCCCAACCCAAGGTTATAAAATCTTCCCACAATTCTCTAGAAAGAAAAAAAAGAAGGAAGAAAGAAAGAAGGAAAGAAAAGAAAGGAAGGAAGGAAAGAAAGAAGGAAGGAAGGAAGGAAGAAAGAAAGAAAGAAAGAAAGAAAGAAAGAAAGAAAGAAAGAAAGAAAGAAAGAAAGAAAGAAAGAAAGAGAAAGACAAAGAATGAGAAAAGCATGCTCAGGTCCATCACAGCAAGATCCTATTCTCTCTGGTACCAATTTTGATTCTAGTTTGGTTTTGGTTGCTGTGACAGATTGTTGTCAGCTTGACACACACAGTAGTGGCTTTAACCCATTAAACCTGATAACCTCTTCAACACTCCACCTCTCAACACTGTTGTGTTGGGAATCAAGTTGCTAGCATATGATCTTAGGGGGCACGAATTCAAGCCGTAACGGAAGTTCTGTCCAACCTGGGGATCCAGTGGAAGAAAAAGTTTGAATCAGTAGCTTTGGAGCAACATCCCTATGTCTAACGCACTCCACATGACACTGAGGGCGCTGCTCAGTGTACCACAATGTGTGATGAAGCACTGTGTAACTTTCTGATGACATGACATTTCCCTGGAACTTCAAGAGGGCCCTCCCCATTCAGTCTGCTTTCTGAAGAATAAATTTCCATCCCTCAGTCTTCAAGAAGTCTCTCTGACCCCTTGGTAACCTGGACATGCCAGATGCCTCCATCTGTTAGAACTGAGAGTTTAATATATGCATATAATGTGTTTTGATAAAATCTATGCCCCCATTCTACTTATTAAATGAGGAAAAAATCAGGAAATCCCATCTTTCATTTACATTTCAGGGGCTATCTTGGCTTTAGGAGCCAAAGCTTCCATATAGCAAGTGACAGTCTCTGGGAAAAAAAACTATTACCTCTCCTGCTAGACTTTTTAAAATCATTATAAGACATAACCAAGAACAACAATTTAAAGTAAGAAAAGATTTTATTTTTGCCTCAGAGTTCCAGAAAGTTCAGTCAGTGCTCAGTGGCTTTGTTGTTTGTCTCTCTGGTAAGGCAGAACACCAGGGCAGAAGGGCATGATGGAGAAGAGCTGCTTACATCGCGGCATCCAGGAAGCAGAGAAGAGGGCACAGCAGCAGGGGATGAGATGCAGCTTTCCAGGAACACCCCGTGACCCACTTTCTCTACCTCAGTCTCACTTTCTGCTTTCCACCACATTTCAACAAGGACATATCAGGAATCAATTGAGGAGCGATTTGTTGATCAGATGAGAGCCCTTGGGATCTAGTCCCTTCCTAAAAGCCCTTCATTTGGCAACCAAGCCAATATCTGAGCTCATGGGAAACATCTCATATCCACACAATAATACTTTTCTCCTCTTAGGCAGGATGGACAGAGTGATGCTGTCTCTCATTTGTGTATCTCCTGTTTTCCTGTTTTCTCTCATACATGTGCACATGCGATGAGATTTCCCAGGGAGCTTTAGAACTGACTGATGTTTGGTACTCAGGGAAGCTCCTATAGAGGCATGCATGCATGTGCACACACACACACACACACACACACACACACACACACACACACACACACACTGTCATGGTTGAAATAGATGCATTTATTTCACTGAGTAAGATCAAATCCGAATTCCTTTAAAAAAAAAAAAACCCACGGTCTTAAATGATCCTGGGTGATCCTCCGTGGTGTACCCCTTCTTGGAGCCCTCTGCTCTCACTACCTCCAGCCACAGTCACTCCTCCCCATGCCTCCACAGCAGCCTCTCTGAGTACCAAACACCAGTCACACTAAAGCTCCCTAGGATATCTCATTGTACATCCCAGTTAAGCATCGCCACTCCAAAGTTTAAGAGCTTTCTGTCCCCAGTGCCTTGCTGCCTGCCCTTCTGTCTGCCCGTCTGTCCACGCACCCACTGTGCACTTGGTCAGATCTCAATCTAAAGGATGCTTTTCTGTGAGGTCTTCCAAAACACCTAAGCTGTAGCTGTCAGTCATTCCATCTCCCTCCTAGAACGTGGCCCAAGCTGTCGCTCTCATTCATATTCATGCTTATTTACTTTCTATCCCTTTTGCTGAAATATTGTTAAATGATGCCAAGAACCCTATCTGGTTTTATTTGTCACCGTACTCGGCAGGTAACACTGTGTTCCCTCCACAGTGGGAGCTTATCAAATAGTTAGTGGATGAATAAAAGGCATTGACTCCTGTATAAGGCAACTTAGTGTAAGATGCATAGAAGCTGTGATTTTTTTTTCTAACACATTTTTCCTCCAGAGCTTCTGGACTAGTCGCTTTTACATCACCGTGACTCCAGCACCTCGAAACAATGTAAAGGAGGAAAAATTTATTCTGGCTCAAGGTTTCGAAAGTTTCCATCTATCATAGCAGAAAAGGCATGGCAAGGAGACCAGACCATAGGGCAGGGGTGGTGTTGAGGAATGTGCATCCGGCAGTACTAACATAGGGTGTATACTCAGGAACTGGGTTATACCATACAAAGGCCCGCCCCCAGTGATCTGCTGCTGCCATCCTACTCCATTTCCTGAAGGGTCTACAGCCGCTCAAACTAGCACCACAAGCTGAGAAACCATCATTCAGACATGAGCATATGGGACCACTTGCTCACACAGCCATAAGAGCTGCAGTGAGGAGCGCTGAGGTGTGAGTCTTAGAAGATCATAGCCCATAGAATGAATCACTTCCTTCCTCCACTACTCTCTCAGATATGATGCGCTTCCTTCCTGAAGACTTCTCAGCTGAGTCTGCCAGCTCAGTACCCTGTACTGCTCAGCTTGGAAGCTAGAGCCCACCTAACTATATAGAAAAAGACATGTTTCCACCCTCTTGTATCTTGCATGCATGGGAACCTAGCCACACATTAATGTCAACTCAAAGCTCCAAACTACTGGATTTGTTACCTCCAAACCAGAAAGTACTGAGCCCAAAGAGAAAGGAAGGTCCTGGGTGCTCTAGTGTTATAACCCAGCTTCCAGTGAAAAGCTTATTTTTCCAAATGGAGAAGGACACAGCTGTGCTAAAACTAGTTCTTGGTTCTTCCAGAGTAATCATAACGATGTAGTTTATGAGGGAACAGATTCTCTCTTGGTCACATAACTTTGATCCCTCCTTGAATAAGCAGTGCCCCTTCCCAAGTACCATTCACCCTTCTGTGAGCCAGGCTTTTTACTAGAGGCATCATAAAATGTGACTGCTATTTTCTATTATTTTAGAGAAAACACTTTTCAAGCTCCTTAGTTAACTAACCAATGTTGAGTACCAATGGGATTAAACCTGACATTTCCCCCCTTCCCACCATGGAAAAAAATGTCCTGATTAGATGGATTCCCAGCAGAAATGACCGACAGATGCAGAAATAAAGATACCTCTAGATCATGAGCCACTACCATGAAGTCCCTGACAGAGTGCCTGCTTCGCCGAGGAAAACAGGAGTATTTTGACTATTGCTTGCTGCTTCCTCTGCTCCTCTCATTGCTCACAGCTCTAACACTCAGGGGGGGAATGGCAGAGTCAGAATTTGATAAATATTTTGTGGATAAAGGAGGATAAAGCTGAAGCATCTCTTGACAATGTGCCACTGTTGAATTTCACAGGAATAGTGAGTGGCTCTTCCAATGCTGTCCACCTAAGCTGTGAAGTCAAAACCCTTCTTAGCTGCCGGTTCACCTGCTCAGCTTTGAGTCCCAGAGACACAAGCATGGAGGCACTGAACCACCACATGCGGGCTTTGAAAATCTCTTGCAGAACGATGGTTGCTGGTAGAGGTGACTAAATGACCTAAATGGTGACTTGGGACTGGGTATATTCCCAAAGGTAGATCCTCGAGGGTGGCAATAAATAAATACACAAACAAACAAATGTAAGGTACACCTCCATTTAAATTCTACTGAGCATGCCCAACATTCCATTGTAACCTGAGTGAAAAAGAATGGTATTTATGGTGGAATGGTGGAGTGGCCCATGGACAAAGATATCTTTCTCTGATAGAATGAATGAGAGCAATGCTTGGCAGATACAGAGTTAGACCAACTTGCTCTCAAAGTAAGAGTTGCCCTCTACTTATGTTCATACTGACCCTGAGAGGGAACAGACAAGAAAAGGACAGGGAAAACAAATGATCTCCATCATTAGGTCCCCGAGAACCAGGTGACACTCCACAGATGTCACACTGATGATCTCAATTGTGTTAACATACATCATCAGTCTATTCAAGAAGCTAGATGGACCAAAGAGAGACCCCTCCAAGGAGGCAGGGCAGGCAGGCAGGGATATCCATAGTGCAGCCACATATTTCCTAATGGTTCAAGAACTATAAATGTGAGAGCAAGAACTTTTTGACACTGCCCTATCCTTAAAAGTGCCCTATTGTTGAACCACAACTGTCAAATGTTTCCATAGAAGTAGAATAAAAATAAAGACTAATTTAAACAGATGGTTTTTTTGAATTCTTTAGGATCAATAAGAAAAAAAAATCTCCTGTACCTGTTAGGGATGCGTGTGTGTGTGTGTGTGTGTGTGTGTGTGTGTGTGTGTGTGTGTGTGTGTGTGTACGCGCGCAGATATATATATGAAGAGATATATATCTTTCACATATGTCTATTTCATATATATATATATATATATATATATATATATATATATATATATTTGGTAGTATACCCCTCATCTTCTCTCAGATCTTCCCACCTCTCCACCCATTCAACTCCTCACCTTCTTTCTATCTCTCTTTAGAAAACAAACAGGTAAACAACAAACAGACCAAACAAATTAATTTCAAAAGGCTATTGTTTTCCTGTTATGTTCCTACTCCAGCTCTTTGGAATTCATCTGTAAATAAAACATACAAATGTCCCTAATCTTCAAAAGCTTATGGTCTGGCAATGGGATTTAAAAAATAAAAACAGATAGCTATATGCTAGATAAAAGGTGATGTGTACTTCAGAAAAAAACATACAATGATGAAAGTGATAAGACTCTGGGAAGGGAAATATTTGAACACACATTTGAGAGTTAGGGAAACAAGCCAGGAAGGCATGTGAGGAAAAAACATCAAGGAAGAAGAAGCAAGAAGTGCAAAGGCCCTGAGGCAGAACCACGGCTGGAATGAAGTGGAACACAGGTGGATGTTTATGATGACCCTTTTGTGTAATAATTTGATTGCTCTAAGGGATCCCAAAGTGGCCCATAAGCACCCTTTCTGGGATGTCTACAACAGTTTTTGATGCAAAGATTAGCATTTAGATGTACAAACAAAATAAAAGGAATGCCCTCACAGACGAGATGGGCATCATCTGATCTGTGGTGGGTCCCAGTGGAACAGAAGTTGGAGGAAGGGTAGATTCGTGGGAGAGCCATCTCCCACCCTGAGATAGCTGGTTTGGACTAAAGACTAATTTCTCTTGTTCCCTCAGCTGCAGATAGCATATTGTGCTATTTTTTTTATCTCCATGATCAGATAAAGCAGTCCCTCACATAAATCTCCTGATCTATAGAGGCTCTCTGTGTGTGTATCTGTCTGTATGTATACAGATGGGTATCTGAATGAACTGGTAGATGGATAAAACGAATTTATAGATAGATATAAATTATATAGATATATGGACATAAATATTTATTCCAGCCATATCCCCTTTGGCTATATCAGAGTTCAACAGAGAACCTTGACTAATACAGAATCCAACAGCTACAAAGGACAAAAGCATTCTGGGATTTAGAGGTATACTATGAGTATTACAATTTCTACTCTGTAGGAATGAAGAGCCATTCTTGGGTTGGGGCATAAGAGTGAAAGTTACCTGATATGCCAATGACTCTACAAGGCTGAGCTAGGAGACAATCCCTGAGATGATGAGCTGGGAGTGGAGGAGGTGAAATCAGGTCAGTTCTAGTTCTTGATAGTTCCTCTTGGAGTGTATATATAGGTATTAGAGATGGAGGATTCTTTGTGTTTTATGCCATGATGCTAGAGATAATTTGCCACTGAGATGAGGAAGATTGTTCATCCAGCAATTTGAAAGTAAGAGTTAAAAGTTGTGGCTTGGGGTGTAGGCTTGAAGACCCAAGTTCCATCACAAGTACTCATGTGAAAAATCTCAGTGTGGCTGACAAGATCTATATCTTTCCTTCAGACCATCACCACTCTACATGCATATGTTCAAAAGGTGACCTTGGCCAATGGTGACAAGGCATTTGGACACATCCTCTGGCTCCTTCCATTCCCTCTTGCAAGATATTCCCTGAGCCTTAGTTGTAAAAGCTGTGTTGTAGGTGTGTTGGTTGGAGCTGGGTACCCTACGGTCAGTTGTTCTCTGTGTCTTGACCAACTGTGGTTTTCTGTGATGGTCTCTGTCTGCTTCAAAGAGAAGCTTTGATGAGGAACAAAAACTCCTTATCTGTGAATATAAGGATAAGTACTTAGAATTCAATTAGAAATTACAGTGGTTCAGTAAATGGTGGTAGTAGGTTCTCCTCTAAGACCCATGACCTTATTAGCACAGGTTGTTAGATAGGTTTCCAGTACCAGGCATGACTTCCTTCCTGATGACTGAGCCTTAAGTTTAATTATAGAGCTGTTTGTTACCACCAAGATATGAGTGCCACTATTGCCCCTTTAGGACTGTTTTGTCTTGTTGGTAATTGAGGTTTATATTGCAACAGCAATAGCCATTACTGTTTCAGGAGTCTCTTGAACTTACTGACCAACAGCTTGAAAAGAGGTTTCTCATGGCTGGTGCTGGGGTTTTTGTTAGGTAGTCTGTGGCTTTTGGACTTGTCAGTCCAAGTGGCATAACTTCATTTAAGATTTTAAATTGAGATATTGCCCAGAAGGTAGGATCTAACCCCATTACAGGCCCATGACAGAAAAGGTCCTTACAAAACACTGACTCTCAATAACCTCTCTGAATGTATGTGGTAAAGAGTTTGTAAAGTGCTAGCAAACATCAGACTGATCTTGTTTCCAATCAATCTGTTAAGGGAAAGTTTTCATCCTGAGAAAATTGTAGGTGCCCACGCAGTTGTAAGAAGTAATAGGCGGGACATTCCTCCCCTTTATTTACCTACTCCCAGTGTTGGCATACATATGTTGATAAACATATGATACATATGTATTTGTGTGCAAGAGAGATCTCACACCCAAGTCCTAGCAAGCTATAGAAAGAGGAATGGACCTTCACTGCTGTCCCATGTCATCCTGTAAGGTCTCACTCTGAGCCCACAAGTAATGGTAACAAAAATAGCAAAGAAATGCCCTCCTCTTGAGAACAATTGCATTTCTGGAGCTATAGCCCAGTGGTTGTTTTAGCTGCTTGTCTCATTTGTTGCTGTAACAAAATGCCTGACAAAAACAATTTTAAAAAGAAAGGTTTAGACTTGCTTACAGTTCCAGAGGCTACAGCCCATCCTGGCAGGAAATTGTATTCACAGTCAGGAAGTAGGGAATGCCTAATGCTTGTGCTCAGCTTGCTTTCTCCTTTTAATTCAACCCAGAACTCCAGCCCAGAGAAGGGTAAAGTCAACACTGAAGGTGACTCTTCCCATCTCAGTTAACTCGGTCTAAATAATTCCTTACCCATGTGCTCAGGAATGTGTCTCCATGCTGATTTTAAACAGTGATAGAATGCCTGCTCAGTATGTATAAGGACCTGGGCTCAGTCCCCAGCAAAACACACACACACACACACACACACACACACACACACACACACACACTCCTGTAAAAAGAAATTATTGTGAAAACAATGCAATTAAAAGGCACAAAAGAAGATGCTGGGGAAAAATGCAATTAAAAGGCATGAGAAAAGATGTACACAATCCATTACTGCTCAGAGAAATACATAGCAAAACAACAGCAAGACAGTGTGTACATCAAAATACCAAAAGAAGAAAGACTGACAATATCCAGGGTTGGGGTTTATGTGGGGAAACAGATGCTCCCACAATCCCACTGGACTTAATCTGATAACAGCTAATGTTATAAAAGCACCTATGTCCTTTGACATAATAGTCTCAACTTAGGGCTTTTATGGGAATAAAGGAAACATTACAGAAACATAAGTGCACTATTGCAGCATTATTTTGTTTAAAGTGTCAAGTGTTTGCTCACAAATATCTTGACACACCTTGAATGTCAATCAACAATAGAAAAGTTAAATTTCTTCCTGTGACTCCAAATTCTGAAATACTATGCAACTGTTAAAAAAGGTGAGATCTCATATGCCTGTTCCAGTATGCTGTTTCAGAAACTAAGTTGCACAGTAGAATGTGAAATACGATCTAAGTTTAGCAATAAAAAAACCCTATAAACACATATACATATTTGTGCATATCAAAGAATAAGAATAGGAAGAAAGTTGGGACATGATACAAAACCCATAATTATCATGATTTTTTTTCTGGAATGGGGGAAAATTCAAGTGTGATGGAAAAAAATATAACTTTTTTCAATGCTTTTGAATTGTTTTTTCTGGCTACTGGAAAAGGAGTATAATAAGTAACAAGAAAGAAGACGATAAAGTAAAGCTGAAGATGGTGTTTAAGCCCCAAGGAATTAAGTGGTGAGGGTGGAATTCCCACACAGCAGCCATCTGGGTATTTGGAGAAAAGACATGAGTGGGAAGCAGGAAAGACACAACTCCACCCTGTGATCTGGGGTTGGGAACTCCGTGCCTTTTTCTAGATGCTGCGCCATGAGCTGAGAGAGCAGCAAGTCCAGCAAATCAGGAAGAATCGATGCTGCCTACCCACTCTGGAGGAGGCAAGCAGCTCATTAAGGCAGGCTCTGGTAATTGATTTCCAAGAGAGGTAGATGCTTTCTCACAGGCATCCAGACTGCCTCTGCAACCCAGATTGCATGGACCCGTTCTCTGATGCCTTGCTCTCCCTTCAACCAAGGTGGAGGTGGCAGGATTTAGTTCCTACATTTATCATACCCACAGGGAGCCAAGACGTGCAGGCAAGTCTGAGTGTGCACCACCAAGCTGGGATCACTGATCTGAGGTCATGTGGCCTTTGGGGGCTTAGTGCAAGACTTCCCAGACCATGAGACAGAAAGCCCTAAAACCCATTTGGGTACTGTAGATGGGAACTCCAGGGTCCTGTGGCTTTAAAAAGCTCTGGCCATGCTGGTATGAGTGCATAGAATAATTACATCATTTTCAAAACAGACACATCAAAGAAGCTGAGCCAAGCCAGAAATACCAACCTATATAAGCAATTCGATTGGATGTTTTTATCTTTTTGTCATTGTTTGTGTTTGTGTTGTTCTCTTTCATTTTGTTTTTTGAAGCAAAGTTTCATTATATAGCCCATGCTAGTCTGGAGTGCTGGGATTACAGGTGTGAGCCATGATGCCCAAGTCTTAATTGGACTTAGTTCACAATGTGATTCTGACCCCACTAAGAACCATACTCCTACCCAATTCTGCTAAGCCTAATGGCATTTTCCTTTGGGGTAGGGCTTTCCACCTCTATGACTTCCATGAAGAAGTCATCTACAAAGAAAGGGCCACTGTATGCTTCCGTTTCCTTGTGTGTTTAATGGGGATAGTAATAGTCTCCACTTCTTAAGATTTGGGTTCAAATAAAGTGGGTATAGGGACTCTGAATCGCATCTTATATGCAGTACACCAGATCAAAGTCCTTGGTTGAGCAGTGCTGTTATCCAGGTGGGATTGCTTTCCTCTTTCAGAGCGGTGGACACTTACAGCCTATGGATGGAAGCGGCAGCATACGCTCAGCATGGATGGGTCAGGAGGTGACTTCTTCATTCTCACATGGCCCTGTGAGCTAAGGGTGGGGTTATCTTCATATTTATCTGTGTGTCTTACAGCTGAAAGCCTTTCCCAGCCAGTAGGGCAAAGCAGAGAAATCTGGACAACTTCAGAATCTCAGCTCTTACCTGCCATGTAGCCCTTTGGAACAAGTGCCCAGCAGGTAACTTGTAGATGTTCTCACACTGACATTCCAGAAATGCCTTTCCAAAGCACACTCCTATCTCTGCTCCCCTAGTTCTGAAGTTACAGGTGTGTGCTGCTGTGCTCCACTTCAGGAAATTGGAGTTGAGGATCCAAACTCATGATATTTGCATGGTTTTCTCTGTGACTGAAATCATCCATTTTGGAGGGAAACTTCTTAAGACAGGATGCTTTTAGGGAGGTGAAGCAATGGGATGTTCTTAGGGATAGTGAAATACTGCAGGGAAGCTCCATAAGACAGGAAGTAAACAATTCAAAATAGCTTCAGAAAGCTCCTGAAACTGACAAGATTTGCTAGGATCCTCTTTCTTCCAGGTCTCCCAGAATAAACAGTAAAGTCTACTAAGAGTCTTTTTCGAACAAGCCAACCTACAAAGAAGACTAAGACAAGCCCAACCACCTAGAAAAAGCAGAGGCTAGACCAGAAGTCTAGAGGAAACAGACTAGATGGGCTGCCATGGAGAGGCTAAGACCAACTGAGCCACCTGGAAAGGATATTCTCCAACCTGTTGAATGGCCTGCAGGCTTTGCAGTGTGCTCCAGGTTCCCAGGTTTGTAGGCTGTCCCCCATCCAAGGGTGGGCTTTGGTGATACAGGCTGTCCTTGATTTATTTCTGCTTTTGTAAATAACCCCTCACCCATCTTCCTATACATGACCCTAATGAAATTCATTGGTTCACAAAGTTGGACTTTGCTGGTATCTTTGCTGTGGTCAATTGTGAACTTCCTATCCAAGGTGAGTAGACATGTATGTTGCATTACCCCAGGAAATGTTGGTCTCTCGACACTCGGCAAGCACTTTACTACTGAGCCATTTCCCTAGCCCCAGAAATATGGGAGGTTTTTCTTGTTTGTTTGCCAAACTTTCTGAGTAATTCCTGTATAGTTCTCCCAGTATGTGAATTCAGGAGCTATCCTAAACCAGGGCTGAGTTGTTCATTGACTTTCTGGAGTCCCTCTAAGGAGACAGATCCCCTTATCTAACCTAGTTCCTTTCATCTGGCACTGGCTACCCCAAGCAGAGCTCAAATCTGTGTAACAAAAACTTAGGTTATTAGATTCTAGTCAACAGCAAGAACTCCTGTTTGTTCCAGTTTGTTCTACTCTGAGCTGTTACCCACAATTTCCTGAGGCTAGGCTACAGCTCCCAACCCACTTACACAGTATTAATCCCCTTCTTAGAATGAGGCCAAACCACACACATTCAGTCCTTCTGAGTGATTGGCTCAGAGCTGAGTCTGGGTCACCAAACCACATGACCGCCTGGTAGGCTAACAGTGTACCTACGGAAAGTCCCCAACCATTTCTCCTCATATTACATTATGATTGAATGGGACTCAGGAACTGTCTTTTTGTGGTTTTCCCTTTAAAACTGGCTACTGATCCCTCCTCAGGGACGCAGTCTGGAGCCTGAACCCTGCCACCTCCCTGATATCAGTTTTTCTAAATAAATTTTTGGCTTGCTCAAACCCAGTCTTTTGTGGTGGATTATTCCCGGATTCTCAACCCTAACAATGTGAACTCCATTCTTTAATTTTAATTAACCTTATTTAGCCCCCAAACTTTCCAGATGCTTGGAAAACCTCCTTTATCTTCCAGCTTCAGAATTCTGTCTCCACAGAAGCCTCTGCCTGCCTCATCTATTAAATGACCTACAGTTATGAACAATAGAAAGATAAATCTGTTTCATTCAATGGAAACATTTACCCAATGAGTCTGAGTCATCAAAGCCTCAGAAAATTTGACACATTCATTAATTTTGTTCAAATTTATTTGTTAACCCAGAAATTGGGAACTATACAAGCTCAGAAGCCTGTGCCTTTTACATGAAGATGTATTTGCTGGAATGAGCATTCCCTTCCACACAGGGATTTGCAAAGTAATTTCACTAAGGAACGTAAGAAAGAGCTTGGGTGTCTATGCCTTGGCTGAATCCTGATTTATGGAGCACCTGTGAGGGGAGAAGTACCCCCAGGGTCACGGGCTGTGATGATGGACCAGATGCAGGGTGTGCCTTGTGGGGGTTTATGTCTAGGAAAGGAAGTAAATAGGAAAAGCTGCAAGGAAGCAAAGGATGCAAGGCATTTCATGACACCACTTCCCCATCCCTCGATCACTGCATGAGTTTCAGGCTGCAGAGCCACCCATGAACCCACCAGGACTCCTTATGGCATGGGAGTTGACAGACAAGATGAGCCACCATAGCGAAGCAGGTTATTTCGTTACTCTGGTTACATGACTTACTCAGGGATGGTCACATGGCTCAAGTTGATCCAATGAGATTCAATCCATGGGTCATACTAAAATGATGTTAAAATAGAACCTTCCTTCCTAAAGTTGCTGAGCGGTGGAGATGCCATCCTGAAAACCCCAAAGCCTCCTATCAAGATTCTAAAAATAAAGGCAATAAAATGCAAAAGAGAGAGCCCAGAGGGACGTCTGAGCCCTTGGACCCATCTGTGCCTTAAAAATGATGATTGTGTATGTGAAGAATTTTGTGTTTCAAGGGCTCAGAATTTGGTTTTTCTGTGATGTGTGTTCAGTGGCTGCATCCAGGTGGAAGTTACTGAGAGGGTTTCCTGAGATGCAGGCCCAAGAGCAGGTGCAGTCATCTTGGGCTAGAGTTGGGTCTGAAGATAAAGCAAGCACAGGGGCATGGACCACCACTCCGCAGGCTTGTCAGTAGGTGGTCTCTGTCAGCAACCTCCTCCACCTGCCGCACACCGGAATTATTGTAGCTCAGTGACTGCGGGCTCACGTCTTCCAGAGACAGTGCTCTCAGAGAGAACTGTGGACCTTTCCTTTTCTGCCTTCAGAATCTGTGTACTCAGTAGTTGCTTAATGGGTGTTTCCTGGGTCAGATGCTATCGTGCTCTTGAGCAACAGGCTAAATTGAGTCACAGAAGATAGCCACCCCGTGGTTATGAAAACCTCACTTTGATGTGAGGAAAATGTCAGCTAGGCCTCCAGTTTGATCCAAAGAAAGCTAAGAATCATCTGTGCTTCTAAAAACACTTTTCCCCAGGGCCCTAAATGATGGCAGCAGTAATCCTCCAAGATGCAGTTCCAGCGTGATTTCTTTTTCTCATAACCTCTCTTACACTTTCATCAGAATCACCACTGCTACTGAAAGGCATGTTTAGTACTGAAAGACCCCCTCATCCTCGGCATGTGGTACACATGTGCTTATACAAGACCCCATGCGGATCAGCATGATACATGCATTTTATTGTTTGGTAAGCCCAGGATCTGATTTTGGTGAACCTCAGCAACATGTGTGTTTTATTGCTTGGTAATCCTGGGATTGGAATTTTATCAGCCTCACCCTCTCATTTCCATTCATTGTGCTGCAGCTTCTGCTAGAGTCATGTGTGTGACATGAAGGAAGCTTGTATTAGGAGGGCGTGATGGCAAATTAATGTGGAAGACACACAGTACAGCACTGCTTCTCTAGCTCAAATGTCTGAGCCTCATACTCGGCCTTCTTTTTCGGATGTTCTGTAGCCAGCATGGTTCCATTCGTGCAAGTGAGAAGAATGCTGTCTTTGTCCTTTGATATCTGGATATGAAAATGTTAAAAACAACAACAACAAAACACTTAAAAGTTGGGCAGTGCTGGAACATGCCTTTAATCCCAGCACTCAGAAGGCAGAGGCAGGTGGATCTCTATGAGTTCAAGGCCAGCAGGTCTACAGAGTGAGTTCCAGGACAGCCAGAGCTGTTACACGGAGAAACCCTGTCTTAAAAACAAACAAACAAAAAAAAAAAACAAAAACAGAAAGGAAGGAAGAAGAAAACTTGCTTTCTATCCTGTCCTCTGTGCACCGTTAATCTGATAGCTTTAGTTGGGTTTTGAGTTCATATCAGAAATCTGGCTTAGCATGACTGAGTCTCTGGGTTTTATAGTGAACACTACAAAAATAGATGGATATAAAA
>NC_051063.1:79740700-79754771 GCF_004664715.2 Peromyscus leucopus | reverse complement strand
TGAAAATTCAAGAAACACCATGAAAGAAGCTAGGGCAAGGGGAGCATCTTACCTCTGAAGGAGCAAAGGTAAGAACTATGTTGAACCATCCTCGGAGTCCACATGAGGGAGAAGACAGGGGAGAGAAGCAGCCAGAGTGGAGGGAACCCTGCCAACCCCAAGCTTATACTCAACCATCTTCACATCAGCAGTGGAGGCTCATTAAAGACCTTCTCAGACGAAACTGCAGAGAATGTGCTGCCAACAGACTCACCTTGCAAGCAATATTTAAAGTGGTTCTTCAAAGCACAGGAAAGCAAGGAAGAACATTTGAGCATCGGGAACTGGAAACCCACAGCTAAGATAAAACTTTCCTTGGTTTTTCATTTCTTTGTTTCAACTTTGTCTTTTAGATTTGTTTATGTTATGTGTGTGAGTGCTTTGTAGCTAGAGTTTTCTTAGTCCTGCCTAGTCCACGGTCAGGACAAATCTCTCTCACCTGCCAGTCCTGCAGCCGCTCAGACCCAACCAAGTAAACACACAGAGACTTATATTTCTTATAAACTGTATGGCCATGGCAGGCTTCTTTTATCTAGTTCTTCTATCTTAAATGAACCCATTTCTATTAATCTATACCTTGCCACGTGGCTCATGACTTACCAGTACTTTGCATCCTGCTCCTCATTGTGGCGGCTGGCAGCATCTCCTGACTCAGCCTTCTTGCTCCCAGAGTGCTTTGCCTGCATGTATGCATGTGGTTCACATGCATGCCTGATGCCCACAATAAAAGTCAGAAGAGGAAATCAGATCCCCCGGAAATGGAGTTACAGATGGTTGTGAGCCAATCATGTGGGTCCTGGGAACTGAACCCTGGTCCTTTGCAAGAGCAGTAAGTGCTTTTAATCACTGAGCAATCTCTCCAGCATTCATAACTTAGCTTATTAAGTAATCTAAAAAAAGAGATTCTGTCCAAAGTAGTAATAGCTTGAAATATATTTAACTGCACATGTGTGAATATGTGTGTGCTGAACATGTGTATATACACATGTATTATAATTCCAGGATAATCATTTAAAGTGGGGGGAGGAGGAAGAAATAAATAAATGTTTATATGCTAAGAAAAAAAGAGAGAAAACAAAGGCATGTAAAATACTTGACTAGATCCTCCAATGGCAGGAAATGTGTGAAAGAAAGACAAAAATAGGAACAAAGAAAAGCATCAAGAAACAGACATCAGTAACAAATATGGCCACTATTAACCTAAGACTTTGCACCATCACTTTATCCCTCAGTGTTACACTGACACCAATTCAAGTACCAGACAGAACCAAGAACACAAGACTCACCCAGCATCACATGCTGTTTATATGAAACACTCATTAGAGCCTGGAGATGGTTCAGAGGCTTAGAGCACCAGCTGCCTTTCCAGAGAGTCCAAGCTCAGTTTCCAGCACCCACCTCTCTAACTCCTGTTCCAGGGGACCGAAAGCCCTCTCCTGGCCACTAAGGGCACTGTGCACACATGGTGCCTAGACGTACATACAGGGAAAACATCCATGCACATACATACAGTAATTAAATAAAATTTTTAATATAAAGAAAAGAAACCCACTTTACCTATTACAACACGTATGAATTGAAGCCGAACAGGAGGAAATAGACCATTTTAAGTGGGGGTTGTAAGCGAGTGTTTCAACTCTGGGGGAAAGGTGTCCTGACTGCTTGGGGAGTGAGTATCCTTGAGCTGCTAGGACAGCTCTGACAGGTGGAGCTGCAACGGGACAGCTCGGCTCTGGAGGGAAAGGTATCCTGACTATTCAGGAGTCAGGCTACACCTGGAGTTGGGGTGTGGTGGGCGATGGTCTCCCTGCAGGATGTAGCAATCCTGCTCCTCTCCTGGAGAGCCGCTACAGCTGAGCTTTGCTCAGCCCCCACTTAAGGGGGCTTCCCAGCAGAGCTCTGCTTCTCTGGCCTAAGACGTTGCTTTTTTTTTTTTTTTTTTTTTTTTTTTTTTTTTTTTTTTTTTTTTTTTTTTTTGCTTCACTCTGCTAAAGGGAAAACCCCCTTCAGCTCCAGAGAAAAGTGTTACTTTCTCTGCTCCACCTTGCTCAGTCCCCTAAGGGACATCTTAGCAAGGTTCTTTTGTTCAGTTCTGCCTCACTCAGCCCCTCTAAGGGAATGTCTCTGCAAAGTTTTTTTCTGCTCAGTCCACTAAGGGAGGTCTTAGCAAGATTCTTCTTCTCTGCACCAGCAAATGAAGATCTTCACACCCAAGACTCTTTTAAGAAAGAGATTTATTTGGGAAGGAGTCCAGGAGAATGGCTGCCTTTACCAGGATGGGAAAGAATAGCTAACAACTGAACAGACAGGGTGGTTTATACAGGATTTCTTAAGGGAGGAGTTTATCCAGAGGGATGATTTTCTGTGCAGGGATTGGTTAGTTTTTCCTGCTCAGGGATTGGTTAGTTTTGTTGATCAGGAGCAGAAATGACCCTGATTTCAGAACCAAACTGTGTTTCTTTCACTGGCCTTTCGTTGTTTTTTGGCTCTAATTCTAAGGGCAGGGCATATTTCTTTCACTGGCTCTAATTCTAGGGACAAAGAGTGTTTCTTTGGCACTGGTTTCAGAGTTGGGACATGTTTCTTTGGTTCTGGGTTCAGGGATAAAGTGTTTCTTTCACTGGTTTGGGTCCCAGATCCAGGCTGTGTTTCTTTCACTGGTTCTGGGCTCCAGGGTCAGAGTGGGTTTATTTAGCTGGCCCCTTTTCCCTAGAGGGGTAACTGACTGTGGAGCAAGGGAAGTTAGATGGTATAAAGAGGTGCAATGTGTGATTGTAAATAATGACAATCCAAGAATACCTAATAGTCAATGTGTATGACCTCACAAGAGAACATAAGAATGTACAAGGCAAGAAAAGGGAGGAATAAGTACATCCACTAATAGTCAGAGACCCTGAAACCTATTCATCAAAACCACACAGATCTAGCAGAAAACAAATAAGGACAGTATTGGGCTCGGGAGTTCCATCAAGCAACTGAATATAATGGATAGACCATGATAGACCACACCCCAGGCCTTAAATACACCTGTACCATCTTAAATCACACGCTGTCTGCTCTCTGACCATAGTGGAACTGTACTGGAGCTGAGAGCAAATCACTGAACTGTAAGCAGATCACTTCTAGATGCACAGGAGTCAAAGAAAAAAATCCAGAGGCAGTTTCTGAAATAGTTTAGTTTATATAAAATAAAAAAAAAATTAGAAGTTAACAAAATTTGTGAGGCTCAAAGAAAGACATGCTAAGGAAGGAATTTAGACCATCAGGTGCAAATTTCAGAAGAGAATAAGCACTGAGAAGACCATATTCTGAGCATCTACCCCCAGGAAACTAGAAAAAGAGCACCACCTTTGTCCCCACAAGATGCAATGAAATTAACCAAAATAGATCAGGAGTCAGCAAAACTGACTACAATGGAATCAATAGAGAAATCAGTGAGAATTAAAATTGTTTTTGTTTGCTTGTTTGTTTGTTTGAGTCAGAGTCTCACTCTGTACTGCTGAATGTCCTGGAACTCACTGCATAGACCATGCTGGCCTCAAATTCAAAGAGATTTGTCTCCCTAGTACTGGGATTAAAGGCATGCTTCAGCACACCCAGCCCAAAATTGGTTATTCAAAAGATCAATAAAACCCATAATCCGCGATCCTGTCTAAATTACAAAAAGGAAAAGAGAAAAAAAAACAAATTACTTATACCAAGAATGTAAATAGGGTATCATCACAAATCCCACAGACAGTAAAATAATAATAGAATTTTACGAACAAATTCATGTCCACAGTCTTAATAACATAGAGGAAATGAACCAATTCTACGAAAGATAAAATGTTTAAAAAAAAAAAAAAGGGTCCATCTGGAAAGGCTGGAATCTATTAAAGAAGTTGAATTAACAACTAGTTCCTTTCCAAAACCAAAGCGCTAAGCCTACATGGGTCCACTGATAATGTTATCAAGCATCTATTTAATCCGGTGTGGTGGTGTACACCTATAATCCCAATACTCAAGAGGCTGAGGCAGGAGCTTGTAAATTTCAGGCATGCCTGGGTTAAATGGTAGTTTAAATAGGACATCTCTATAACACTCCTAGCCTCAGGGACTATCTTGGGAGAGAATGGGGAAAGACTGAACTGGAGTGAAGCAGTCTTCTGGGCACGATTGCTGCACTTATGAACGCACAGAGGCCATGGTCACCTGCACAATATGTTCAAAAGGTCAAGCCAGTCAACCTTGTAGCATGAAGCAGGGAGAGACTAGACGAGCCACACCCCTAACTCAAGATCTACTGACAGCTGATGGCTTCTGGGAAAGGAAGAGTCTGGGTTTTGTCCCCTTAGGTCGACTGTGCTCCTGTGGATGGACCATATCCATAAGCATGAGGGTGGCACAGTTTGGAATCCATGGACTATTTAGAAAAGAAGGGAGGGCTGTGAGGTATGAAGTGGGTCTGGGAACAGTGGGGATGAAAACGATCAGAATGCATTCACTGTGTGCATGTATGGCGTTCTCAAAAATAACACTTGTACATTTTGAAAGCTTTCTCATAAAATTAGGGATAGATGGTTATGTACTTAACATCATAAAGACTACCTACAAAGAAAACTACACCATACTTATTCTATGAGAAATTCGGTGGTTTTGTTTTCGTTTTCCATCATCATACAGAAATTCTAGCTAGTGCAGTAAGATAAAAGAAAATAACAGGCATACAGTTTGAGAAGTAGAAACTAAAAGAGTCTTTCTTTATTCAGAGGTGTCAAAATCTAAAATAACTGACAGAGAAAGGGAAAGAGAGAGAGAGAGAGAGAGAGAGAGAGAGAGAGAGAGAGAGAGAAGAAGAAGGAGGAGGAGGAGGAGGAAAAGGAGAAGGAGAAGGAGAGGAGAAGGAGAAGGAGAAGGAGAAGGAGAAGGAGAAGGAGAAGGAGAAGGAGAAGGAGAAGGAGAAGGAGAAGGAGAAGGAGAAGAAGAAGAAGAAGAAGAAGAAGAAGAAGAAGAAGAAGAAGAAGAAGAAGAAGAAGAAAACCGTTAATGTCCCAAAGTCAGTTATCATTCCACACATCTGCAATAAAAAATAAAACTTGGAATTTGAAATTAAGAACCATTATTTTCTACATTACCCTCACAGGCATCAACTACTGAGACGGTACCTTGCAGTCTGCTTTTAAGCCAACCTGGGCTGTGAAGGAGCCTCATCCTGACACCCCTCCCAGGAGTCTCTCTTCTTTGGTAGCATTTGAAAACTTTGTCCAAGCAATGCTGGTGCTGTAACAAAATGCCCCATGTGCTTGCAGCTTAATGAACTAGGTAATATTGTTGTTAATGGGACAGTTGTGGCAGGTGATGTTGTCATTGGAAAGCTCATCTCTCTTGTCTCTGTGATTATCCAGGAATCAAGCATCTCCCGTAATTTCCCTGCACATCCTAGAGGCTCAAACTTCCTCTGTAACAGAGGAAAGAGAAAGGAGGAGCTGCATATGTGATCCCCAGCTCCCTAGCCTTTCATCATGACCCTGGAAGGGCCACTCAGTGACCCATCCACAAGGCAGCTTGGGGAGGCTCCTACTAACGCCAAGAGGGGATCTAAAAAGCCAGGGGTTGCACCAGGGCCAATGGTGCTCTTAACAGTGGCCTAGGCTGAGCGTAGACAGATGGGTTAATGCCTTACATACTCTGTGCAGCACTGAGGATACCAGGCAGGACCTGAATTCCCCCACTTTTTTATTTTCTATTTTATTTTTTTGCTAGGCTTCATGGGCCAGTCCCCCTGCCTCTTTGCGCCTCTGCTTCCTTGTGCTGCAGGAAACACTCACTGCTTTGTCTACACTGTCTCCCAAAGCTTCAGGCACCCTGGATCAGAACTCCATCATGCCCCAGCTCTACATTCATGAGACCTGACCCTACTCTAGAGTGTTCTAGAATTACGAGACTTGGCTCTCTACCACTCCGGAGGTTGTCTTAAGTACCCTCCTGCAGGAGCATCATGAGTGGGCTCACGTTATGGCAAAGCAAATGGTGTTGGGTCAGGAAGGAGCACAAGGAAGAACAGGTTTCCCAAGCTTGAAGCAAAGGATGCAGGGGCGGGTGTGTGTGCACAGCACTTGGAGGAAGGGAGGGAATGGAAGAAGAAGATTATGGCATAGAAAAGTAGAAACAGAGTGGATGAATAGGAAAGTGGAAAGGAGTAGAGGAGGGAGAGATGGGATGAAGAGTTTGAAAGGGAAATGAGGAGGAAGAGATGTGGGAAGAAAGGAGAGGAGAGGGAGAATGGAGGGAGGAAGGGAGGTCTGCAGGTACTGGAGCAGCCAGAAGACTCTTGTAGGATCCCCACTTCTAGGGACAGAGCCCACTGCTGACACGGTGATCTGGGCATGGTCCAGAAGCCGGTAGCCCAAAAGTCACCAACCTGCATTCAGCACAGCAGCAGACGCCTGGAATCCACAGCTTAATAGGGAGTCATCATTTTATTGTCAAGAGCATGTGCCAGTCTCATCCAAATCAATTAATTCCTTAATCACCCTGAGTGGAGCAAGATGCCAAGCGGCCGTGCGGGAGCGATGAGCCTCGGTCGTATTTAACTGCCAGGCGCGTCTGACACCGTAAAGCATCCTGGAGGTTGCACAATAAAACCCAAAGTTTAATTGGTGGGTAACAAGGCCCCAGGCAATTGTACCTTATTAATGCTGACAACAGGAATATGTACATGAAGCTGCAACAGCCGGCTACTTAGAGCAACCCCGGCAGACCGGCGCCGGGAACAGGAAGGAGTTAGTGTGTGGTCCAGAGAGACTTAGGATCCCCCTCCACCAAGGGATCGTCCACAAACATAAATCTGTAAATAAGTCATCGCCCCCACCTCCATTAACTCTTGCCCCAAGGGACCACCATACCAAAAGGATCAGAACAGAAAGGATAGGAACACAGAGAAGTGAGGTTCAGGGGGACAGGTAAGTGAAAATTGGAGGAAAACCCCCTGCAAAATGGTTGTGGCTGCTATACACTGTGGTACAGGTTGGGTGCAGCACACTTCTTGCTAAAAGGGTGTGAGTAGAACCTGAAATTCTAGGCTGAGCTCTTCCCACTCAACTGTGGGTTTTGCTAGGGAACTGTAGCCAGCCTTAGCCCATTGTTCACGGCTAACGGGACATTTTCTCATCTAATCACACAGAAGGTCCATCTGCTGCTCATTTGTATGGGGATATCTGGGCCAGTCATGGCCATGCCACAGACAGACACCAAGCCATCGAAGCTGGCTGTGTGGAGGAGCAGGAAACCCAGCCTCAGCCCCTAGCCCAGCTTGGCCCAGACAAACATGGCGGCTGTCCCTGAGTATAGGTTTTCTTGCTGAAGCAAAGTGAGGAGGCTGCACCACCGGCTTCGTGCTTCCAAAGAGCCATCACTCTGGGCACAGATGTCACCTCCAGACGAGGCTGTGGCCAAAAAGATACCCTGGGTAGGAAGAAGCTTTTCATCTGCTTCCAGAACTGCCGTTTGAGTCTCTGGATCTGCCTGCCTTCAACTTTTATTTTATTTGTGTATTCATTTACTTATTTGCTTATTTATTTATTTGTTGTTTTTCTGGACAGGGTTTCTCTGTGAGGTCTTGGCATCCTGGAACTCATTCTGTAGACCAGGCTGGCCTTAAACTCAGAGATCCACCTGCTTCTGCCTCCCAAGTACTAGAATGTGCACCACCGCTGCCTGGCTATGGCTTATTTTATATTTTTAAGACAAGGTCTCACTAGCATATTCTGTCCTCAAATTTACAATCCTCCTGCCTCAACCTTCCAAGTACTAAGATCACAGGCATGGTCCACTGTATCCATATTGCACACAGGCTTTAAATAACTCATGCAATTATCTTGTGGATTGCAAAATTGTATTTTACTGAGCTTTTTGCCTGCTAAATGCATTACCTCATTAAATATAACATTTTAAATATGAAATGATTTTCATGACCTCACTCTAGAGTATTTCTTTACTTTTTTTTTTTTTAAAAAAAAGGTCTTTTAATCTTCAAAATGACAAGGATCTGAAGCTCTGCCTATGCCTGAGAAATCCCAGACTCCAGAATGACAAGTGTCTAAAGCTTGCCCTGCTCAAGTCCCTGGCCATGTGGCACGAGTGCTTGGAAACCCTAGTTGTCCATTTGAGGAGACAGGACCTAATGACAGGCTACCTTCTGAGGGTGACTTTGCTTAATCCCATTCCACTCATTAAGTCATTCAACAAACACATGTTCATGCCTGCTGTCACTGATACAAAAATCAAAGTACTGGGGATATAGAGATGACCTCACAGTTCACAGAATCTGAGGCAAATAATTCTATGACCAGTGTATTAGCGAACAGGACTGGGACCACCTCAGCTCTAGTACAGGAAGTGCCTGGGGCCCATCTTCCCTTGATATCACCAGTCCTGCAGCTTCCCACAGCAAGAACACACAGGCGATATGAATGATGCATCTGTCATGGTTTCTGGTTTTGTTTTCTCTTTCTTTCTCAGTCAGGAGGAGCTAAGTACAGCTTATTAAACCCCAACACCCTAAAATAAAGACCCACATAGACACGCAGTAGGGCTTCTCACTGCTCCCATCTGGAATGGGATGCCATGGCCCAGCTCAATCGTCCTCAATAGTTGACTCCTATGCTCATAGCTTCTCCTATCACCGGGCCCTAAAACACTCACATAAACATGTCACGCATTGTTTGTAAGACCAAGTAAGAAGGATCTGAGATTTTGCAGCCACTGAGGTCTCTGTTGAAAATGTCTGCTCCCACCCTTTCCTTGAACAACACAGAAGCAATGATAATGGCCAGAACTTCAGGACACTGAAATGTGGGTCCCACATAATTACACATGCCATAAAATATCATTGTTCTCATTTTTATTTAACCCAACAATTTAAATTTTGGAACCTAGTGTTAAATCCTAACACATGAGCAGGCAGGAAGCTCCGTTTGGCCTGTGGACCAAACCAAACCAATATGTGCCCACTACTTATTGTCTTCATTGATGCCACCAATGGGCAGAAACCAGTAAGTAGTAAAGTACCATGGGATTCTGGGAAATGTAGTTTACAAACATCCAGCCCCTAATGCACAGAGTGTCAGGAATTGGCTACTTTCCAGCTATTTGCTGTCCATATCTCTCCAACTTTCCAAGAACAGACCCCTGGGCTTCTTTCCCTGTTCCACTACCAGCCACCAAAGTTTCTGCAGATTTGTCAGTGCCAATTATATGGCATCTTCGTAAGACCTGAGGACAGACTGTAGGACTCCACCCCTGAGATCTAAGCACCTATTTATACAGGACCATGCCATAAATGCCTACGTGTGATACGACTATCTCATCTCTATTTCTAACATAGGATCCTCCAAACTGCCTTGCTTGGTCTTTCATGGCCCTAGCACTGAATAATTAATTCCCTCTATTTAATCCTCTCCCTTTGAAGTGTCTAGAGTGTTGACAGGAAAGTTTAACTGGAGAGGAAAGATTCACTCTGAATGAGAATGGCGCCATCCCATGGGCTGGCATCCCACACATTGTATACATGTAAGAAATGATTAAAGAAAAATATTCTTAAGAAATTTAAAAACAATAAAGAAAGAAGAGGAAAACACTAAGGAAGCAAGCTGATCACCAGCATCCACCTCTTTCTGCTTCCTGACTGTGGGCGCAATGTGAGCGGCTGCCTCACGCTCCACTCTGCCTGCCTTGGCTTCCCCGCCATGAACAAAGGTATCCCTTGTCAGCTGGGAGGAACACAAACCCCTCCTTCTTCAAGCTGTTTTCATCAGGTGTGTTGTCACAGCAAGGAGACAAATGACTAATAAAAACACTTTCTACCTTTCTACAATAGTCACCTATTATATCTTACTCTGTGTCCAGGACAGTGGTAGGCTCAAAGATTTGAGAACAGCATCGTCATGAACTCAGGCAGCCATTGGAATGTGGTGCCTACGGGATGCCTGGACTGTGCTATGATTGTTTGGAGTTGAGGGAGCCATGACTCTACCTTCTGTAGCACACACAAGCTCTGAGACTAACACTGCATAATGAACATGCCCAGGTCCAGCGTGTCTATTTCTTTTGTTTCTGTAAACATGTCAAGAGGTGTGTCTCTGTTCTAGTTAGCTTTCTGTTGCTGTGATAAACACTATAACCAATAGCACCTTAAGGTAAGAAACATTTTATTTCAGATTATGTGTCCTGGTCGCAATCCATCACTGAAGGAAGTCAAGGAAGGAACTCAAGGCAAGGAACCTGGAGTAGAAACCACAGAGGGATGGTACTTACTGGCTCACTAATGGCTCATGCTCAGTTAGCTTCTTATACAACCCAGGGCCATATGCCTAGTGTGGTGCCATCTACAGTGGGATGGGTCCTCCCATATCAGTCATCAATCAAGACAACCTCTCACAGATATAGTCACAGGCCAATATCGTTAAGGCAATTCTTCAGTTGAGGTTCCCCATTCCCAGGTGTCTCTAGGTTGTGTCAAGTTCACAATAAAAATTAACCAAGACAGTTTCCATATTGATTCTAAACCTATTCACATTAGTGATAAAGATTAACTATCATACAGTTTTTAAATCGATAGTTTTATAAATTGACTGAATATTAAAATTTCCTTAGAACTTAAAGGGGAAGAAATGAATGGTCCACAGTAAAGTAAATGACCCAGAGAGTATTCTGCCTCACTAATAGTGAAATTCTCAAGGCATTGTGACCTCAAAGCAGGAATAGTGATTAGTAAATGTTTAGTCTGACCTCAGAGCTGTTTCCAATATAGATGAAGGCCTTTCCAGAAACTAATATACTACAGAATGATCATTCACAGTGACAAGAAAAATGAGAGAGAGATAGAGAAAGGCATCTATGAGTACAAGTCAAGGGTCTAGTAGGAACATTATTAAATCTATATATGATGAGGGCTTTCAATAATAGGAAGTAATTTTTCTAATATTTTCTAGTATTTTCTTAAATTTATTTTCAAACATGTTTCCTCAATTGAGAAAGTTCAAAAAGGTTATCCATGAATATTAAGTCCCTCATAAAACTGAAATAAATAAATAAACAGTACCTGTGTCTACCACTTCCACTTACCAACATGTAAAGGTCCATAGAAAACATGAATACTAGAAAATAATGAGCTGCTCTTCCTGAGCCGGGCGGTGGTGGCGCACGCCTTTAATCCCAGCATTCAGGAGGCAGAGGCAGGTGGATCTCTGTGAGTTCGAGGCCAACCTGGTCTCCAAAGCAAGTTCCAGGAAAGGCGCAAAGCTACACAGAGAAACCCTGTCTAGAAAAACCAAGAAAAAAAATAACGAGCTGCTCTTCCTTAAAATGACATGCTGACATGTACAGAAAGCCCAAAAGAATCCATCCTGAGCTACTACAACTCATATGGATATTTACCGAAATCGTAAAATACAAATTAAAAACAAAATTCATTATTACCAACAAACAAAATCAAATAAAAGATTTATAATGGCATCAAAAACATAGTGTTAAAATAGACCAAATGAATGTCACATAAGAACTCTGCATGAAAAGTGAAAAACATTGAAACATTGCTGAGTAATGTTAAATCCTAAATAAATGGAGAGGCATACTGTGCACATGGATTGTAGGACTCTAGTTTTGTTAAAATAAGTCCCCCTACATTTTTTATAACTTCAATTCAAAATCCCACCAACCATTTTGTAAACTAGAAAATAGAATTCCAAAATTTATGGATAAATGGAAGTACCTAGACTATCCAAAATAATCAAAGTTTGAAGACCCCCACAATTTGACTTTAAAACTTACAATAAAGCTACAACAATCAAGGCTAGAACAGATTGGTATATGTATAAAATATCAAGAGCCACACATATACAGTTGACTGATTTTTTTCTAAAGTAGACTCAGGCACAGAATAAAATGCAATCTTTTTATTATAAGTATATTGTTAAGATGCCTGGGATTAACTCGGGACTTTGCACATGCTAATATTGTACCGCTAGTTCACATCCCCACCCCTGGCTGATAATATTTTACTAAGATATTCAAACAATTCCACGGAGGAAAGACATTTCTTTTCAACAAATAAGATTGGAGGGTGAGCTATAAAGAAAAACTGAGCCCTGACCTCTACTCCACAGTATAAATAAAAATTAATTCAAAGCAGACACAAACTTAAAAGCTAAAAACATAAAAGGAGAATTTCACAACAGTGGGACAAAGGAGCACTAAAAACAAAGTAAAATATATTAAAATTCCATCAATATTTTAAAATGTTCCTCTGCAAGTGGTTTCAGATTTTTAAAAAGGCAAACCACAGACTGAGAGGAAATACATGTCTGACAAAAGACTGGTGTCCACAATATAAAAAGCTCTCAGAATTAATAATTGAAGACACACAACCCAGTGAAAATTACCAAAGTTCTTGAACAAGCATTTTATAAAAGCAGATAAGAGAATGGGCTGGGGAGATGACTCAGTGAGCAAAACGTTTGCCTCGCAAGCGTGAGAGCCCAAGTTCAAAACCTGGTGATGGTAGTTTGTGCTTGTAATGCCAGGGAGGGTGTAGACACAGGTAGATTCCTGAGACTCACTGGTCAGCTAGCATAGGCCTAGAGGATAATTCCACCCAGGCTAGTGAAACACAAGGTGGAAGGCACCTGAGGAATGGCACTCAAGGATGTCCTCTGGCCTCAACACACCTGCCCACACATGTGCACCAGTACACACACAAGCATGTGCATGTATGTATTCACACACACACACACACACACACACACACACAACCACATTGGTAATTAAATAATGATATTAAATCTTTCACCACCACCACCCCCAAAAATGATTAAAATTTAAAAGACTCCTGATAAGCTCAAATAATTCTAAACAGAAACAGTAATGCTACAGGTATTATAATATCGGGCTTCAAATTATACTACAAAGCCATAGTGATGAAAACAGCATGGTATTTGAACAAAACCAGACAAGCCAAACAGTAGAATAGAATATAAGAGCCAGAAGTAAACCCACACAGCTAAAAGTTTGAAAAGTATCGAAAACATACATTAGGAAAAAAGACAACCTCCTCAACAAATCGTACTTGAGATAGGAAACATCTACACGTAAAAGTAAAACTGGATCCAGATCTCTTCATTCAAAACAGATCAAAGGACTTAATATAAGACCTCAAGTCTGAAACTGCTAGCGGGAAACGTAAGATAAAGACCTCAAGATTCCCTGAAAAGGACTCCAATAACAGACAATCATTCCCAAAACTGACAAATGGGATTACATAAAACTATTTCTACACAGCATGGGAGACAAACACCAGAATGACAAGAACCATGGAAATCAGAATGGAGGTCACAGAAACACTAAATAGAACTGCTAAGTGACTCCAGATTCTAAGTCACACACCAGAGACACTATATTTATTGCTGTGCTAGTCACAGTATCAAGGAAATAGAATCAGCCCATATGTCCATCAACTCCTGAATGGATAAAGACAGTGTGGGACATATACCCATTAGGATTTTATTCAGTCATAAGAAAGATGAAATTGGGGTATTCTCAGAACAGTAGATGTACCTGGAAACTGTTGTATTAAATCACAAAAATGATGTTCCTATGCATGGAATCTCTAGACGTTTCTGCGCGCGCGCGCGCGCGTTGTGTGTGTGTGTGTGTGTGTGTGTGTGTGTGTGTGTGTGTGTTGACATAGAAAGGGGATCATAACAGAGGGGTGGAAACTGAGAAGGTAAATGGAATATAGAGACAGGAGAGCAGAAGAGTGGACAGTCTCCGAGGAAAAAGACCCACACAAAGAGTCAGGAGGGAAAGGGTGGTGGGAGAGAGACTAGATAAGAACCAGGTATATTGATACATATGTGCAAAAATGCCACAATGAAACCCATTATTCTGCATGTTAACTTAATGAATGAAATCTATTTTTTAAGATGTAAAAGTCGGGGTTGGGATTTAACTCAGTGGTAGAGTGCTTGCCTAGCAAGTGCAAGGCCCTGGGTTCAGT